>NC_071403.1:78712111-78917111 GCF_017976375.1 Cuculus canorus
TCACTGTTATTCTAACCTGCACCAAGACCAAAAGACTAATGCTCAGAAAGGCTGAAGTTGAAAATGTAACCACAGAGATCCGGAGAGAAGTGCTCAGAGGGTTGCAAAATAGTGGCTGGTGATCAAGAGGATTTTGATTAAAAAGCACTTTATGTGGCATCTTCCATACACTGATAAATGCTTAGCTATAAAAGCTCTCAAGGAATGAATTCCCCCCTAATGTTTGTTTATTTTTACTTTATTTTAAGAGCAAACCTCAATTATACATCTGCCAAAGGAAGGGAGAGCATTTAGTCCACTTGTTAGTGTCTTTAGGATTTGATGAAGGGCTTTAAAGGGAACTTGAAAGCGAAGTTGCTCTTGACATTTTAGTTTTCTCTGAACTTAATACATCTGTATTTTTTGTAAAGGCTTGATGATGTGAGACACTTTTTTCAATTTTCCAATATCTGGCAGGCTTCTTGGGGTGTTTTGAAGAACTTTTAATGCACAACTGACAGCTGTAGAATGCGAGTATCATTATTTACCATAGTAAATTAGATGTAGTTTTACCAGAAAAAGCCTCTGAAGATTATAGGATCTTCAGAAAACAATTGATTATCTATGTTTTGGTTTTTTGCCTTCCATCAACATGCATGAAAACATATCACATTGTAGGTCAAGCAATGACCTACGCAATGACAAGCAATGTCATTACTAGAATTTCTTATTGCCAGCTTGTGTAACAACATTTCTGTTGCATGTGATAAGTGAAAAGAAAGGAAAGACATGTAGTTCTGAATGCTTGTGGGAATTTCACAGCTATCTCGCCTTCTGGCAGTCATGGTTCAATCCCGTGCTCAGAAGTGAGTCTGGTGAGAATGCAGTTGCACAAGTGCTCCGTTCTTTCATTTGTTCTGACCTTCGTATTGAACTTACAATTGCAGGCTCCATTTTTCAGCTTGATCCTGTGGTCACATACCTGTAGCTACCCTTTAAAAGTCATTCAGTAACTTAAGTTAGAGAAGGAGGTTAATTTTTAGGTTAAATCTCATGAGTAAGTCTAAACTGTTTTCTGTGTGCTGGACTGGGACTGGTGTCTGACTGGCTTCTAGGTAAGGCTAAATGTGTTGCATTTGTGTTTTAAACACCTGTCTGGATTATGGTAAGCCTGTCGTGAGACAAAAGCCGTCTACTAGCTGACACTTTGCTGTTGCAATTTATTGAATGGTAAAATGACCGAAAAAGCTCAAACTAACATTGATAAAGTGTGTGGTGATGTCTCGGTTTTTGAATTCACTTATCCATTAGGTCTAAAGTAGACCTGGCCTATCTAAATCAGACATCTACCAGCTTTCTGGCATAGAAGCCCATTGTTCAAGAAAAGGATGAATTCAGGGAAGATTAAGTTGTCTAGAAATCATAAGAGAATGAGTCAAATGGTTGCCTTTTTTTTTTTTTCCTAGTAAGAAGCTGTCATTATTTCTTTTTTCTTGTTTGCTGCGGGTTTTTGTTCTTAATGATAGAGCCAGGTGCCAACAGCAGATTATTTGCATAGCTAGTTATGGAGCTTGATCAGCATCACAGCTGTTAGTGCAGTTCTGGATCACTCTAGCTTATGCCAAACTTGCTGGTTTGAAATCTGCACAGCATGCAGATCATATTGATGATAGCTCTAAGGAAGCTATCACAACAAATCTTAGGAAATAGCTTCTTCCTTTCATCTCCTGGTAGTGGCTGTTTCTTGCCTTAAACTTGCATTATTTTGGGAATCTTCCATAGTAGAGAATGGTCTGTATTCAAGCACAAGTAGTGCTGTGAATTTGGATTGTGTAGTACAAGCCTTTTCCCCCCAATATCTAGCTCAACAGCTTCAGTCTGATTTCATATTATATATGCAAGCTTGCTATAGACCAACCTGATTAATCCAGTACAAATCAGGCTGCAAATTCTGTTCTGGTGCAGATTAAAAAACTCACCAAGTCAACTTAAATTAGCATATTGATGGTTCGTGTGGTTCATGTATGGTCATGGCCAATGTGATTTTTTGTTCCCTTAAAATGCTACATAGTATTTTGTGGTCACCATACACAAACTCCAGTGGGGAAGAAGGCACAGTAGCTACTTAGCAGTTTTTCCTCTCTCTAAATAAATGTTGTCTCCTTAGTAAACTTGATTACTTCTCATCCTTTTACATAAGGAACTAGTAAAAATTGTGTCAACACTGTCTGTTTAAAGAGAAATGTTACACTGTAACCTTTTGAATACTGGGAAATTTCATGTAAAGCAAGAACATCTTGACAGGGTATAACTGCACATTTATTCAAAATAAAATGATCATTTATTAAGAAAACAATGTCTGCTGGTGGTAACCCCGTTCTGGTTTTCTAAATTAGCCCTTCTCCAAAACAGGCTCATTATCTAGGAAATGACTGCTGCTAGTAGAGTATCTAAAGAAAATAGGCACAAGTAGCAGTAAGAATATTATTATTATAGCAGCTCCCAGTAGTACTGCTACCATTAAGATTCTGTCAGAATTTTCATGGGAAGGCTCCTCTTTTCCAATCTTTTTTTTATTTTTACATAAAGATAAAAATCGAGGCTATATAGGAAACTTGTATATAAGGTCTGAGGCTGGCAGTGTGTGTTTGCTTTGAGCAGCTCTTGAAAAATAACTTGATGCCACAAAAGTAGATGTTCTTTGATTCCTATGATCACATTAAGGCATGGATTTTGAACTACCTGTGTTTTCTTTTATGAAACAGAATGTGCTTATAGTACACTAAATCTACCCTACTTATAATTTTCATCTCAGCTTGATCTCTGTCTGTCTTTCTCATCTTCCTCTCACAAGCTGGGGTTCTGTTAGTGTATCCGTTGAAAGCAGAGGCATAAGCTGGTTGGTAAAAATGAGACCCAGCTGACATCAACTGTAGTTTACTGTTGGCATCACTGGACATCAGGATTTTACTCTGCTGAGAAAGGTTCGTGTTGATTATTCTGAATGACTGAAGTTTTCAAAATCACAAGCAGCTCTTAAAGCAAAAACAACGACAACAAAAAAAAAAGCACAGTAAAAGTCTCCTTGCTTTTTTATTTACACATTTAAGCTGGAATTAGTTACAGTGTTTGTTAATGTGCTAATTAAAATATTTACCCTGTTTGGTAGAAGTAGTGAAAAGCTGGCTGTATTGTTAGGAACTGACAAAGACCTCTTCGGAGTCCAGACTTGCAACACAGGGAGATCAGCAAAATATACACAGGTGATGGCATTGTAAATGTGGAAGTGATGTGTGTGAATGGAAAGTCTTTGCTGTTTGTTGGCTCCTAGTTGGCTGATGTGAAATAATTTGGAGGCCTTAGTGCAATAACCACTTGTTGAATATCAGTTTTCTTGGGTGAAAAAAGTCCTTGTAATTGGTATTCTAATCCGTGTTTCTGTAAAAGGAACCGAGGATTGAATGGATCTGAAAACTGATCTACCCTTACAGCTATAAGAGTGACCCCTCCAAAGAAGAGGAGCATTGACATGAGAGGAATGGGGGTGGGAAGCATGCACTGCGAGCTCACATTGTGTCTGTGGACAGACAGCAAGTGCACCTCTGTCAGAGTGCCTGTAATATTTCATGAAGATATCAAGCTGAATTTGTGAAGGATCTCTTTCTGAGCCTTTTGCTTTATTTAGCTGGAAATCTTTCCTTCCTACTACTACCCAAGTAAGTGAATGCATTTATAGTGAAACTGACCCGCTCCAAATATTTCCTGACTGGATTTTTCACAGGGGCTGAGCAGAGAACTGCAGTGGTGCCTGGCACAGGGGGGAGCTGTGCTTGGAGCAGTGTGCCAAACCCCATGTGTCTGCCTGGGCATGTGCTTAAGGAGAGGTTTGAACTCATGGGAAGAAAAGTTCATAACTCATTACCTTTATACTCTGTGCTGCCTGCCCAAATAGTGGATATTGGCATGGAGGGCAGGAGAGCTCGTGATTCCCTCCTGCGAAGGCTGTACAGAGCATCTATAGCCTTGTAGACTGTCTCTGGTGGCCAGGCAGCATGGAGAGAAGGAACAGACTCCCTGAGAGAGGGATTTCTTCCTCGCTGGGGTTCAGAGTCTGGAATGGGATGGCGATTCTGACCCTAGTCTTGGCTATGTTACATTGAGATGTGCTGGATGAAGCCTTTCTTGAAGTGCGGCCAAGTTCGCCCACTTTTTCATAGAGGACAGTTGATTCGTAGTTGTATTAATTCTAAGCAGAGGCTTGTACAGGGCTTTGGTTGTCTGGATGGCATTTGGTTTATTCTTGTTATGCAATGATATAAAGTGATGCAAGTACGAGCAAAATGCAAGTTTGTATTTTGTCTAATTATGACCTCCTTAAGTTAATTTTTATGCATCAAAGCTATTTGACATTTGTCAAAACAAATTCAAATCCCTAAGAGAGATTTTATGACAAAACCACCATTGATCTGACAGCTTGCTCTCTAGGGAAGAAATTGTGTGGCTGGCATTAAAGACTTAATGCTTCCAAAGTTCTTCTTTACTACTAGTCCCAAGGCAGAGTGCCTGGGCCTGGGCGAAGCCGGCTGCCACGATGGCAGCTGGGAGTTTGACAGTGTTATGAAGAATTGCAACTGTTGATCAGTGGATTGTTACACTGTCGATGACAGCGTTGCAAATTAATTCTGAAATTAACTGAGGGGACATGAAGAGGTCCCACTGTTCCTCTGAAAGGAAGAGGGCAGTGTCGAAATTACCAGTGAAGCAGAGTAAAAATTGCTCTCCGCATTCTGCCTGGCAGCTGGATGCGAGTGCGTAAAATGCGGATGTCTGGCATCCGCATTCACCTAGAGAAAGCTGAGCCTTGGAGGAGATGACTAATACGAGTCGCAGGGTGGGGGTAGGGATGTTTTGGGTTCTCTATTGCTTTTGTAAATGATTTATTGCACCTACTGTATCTTAGAGATGAGAAATTAGTAGGCTGATATTTCACTTCTATCCTTAAAATAACCTGTTATTTTGCAAAATGAAATAATTTCTCATATAGCAGCCTTCTCCTGTCCTTTGTCAGATATTATTCAGAGCGGAGTACTTCCAAATACTCAATATTATTTCACCTACGTGTGCAGAATGTGGTCTGCTTCAAACCTGAGGTATCATTCACTGGTTTGTAGTAGCCATTAACATATGCTTTTCCCATGGTTTGTGTACTTATTCTAAGCATGTACCTTTTACAATGCAGAACACAAGAGACTTGTTTTGTAAGATTAATGAAGGTCACCAAAATTCTCAAAAGTATTCTGATAATTAAGGCTTTGTTTATCAAAAACAAGTTATATTAAGAGCAAAAAGATTCATGGTAATTATTCATAATCTTAACAATTCAAGTGTAGCCACCTCATTTGTGCATTTAATTCTTCTTGTTAATGTTTTGCATAAATCTGCATAATTACTTGAGTTGCCTGTTGTAATTTTGACAGCTACTCAGTTCATGTGCACTAAAGTATATCAAAAGCTTGATGTGCTGAATATTTATAATTTTACGTATGTTCTTGGGATAATATTTTTTCAACAATATTTTTAGTTTTTGTAGAATTGACATGGTATACTTGGAAAGATTGCCAAACACAGATCTCCATATTAGCACACGATGGAACTAGAGCAACACTTAAAGGTATAGTACTGGGGCTTTGAAGGATTTTACAGAAAATACATATGAATTGTGCACATGAAATGTTTTGATAATTTTCTACCAGGTGTGTTATTCTGCATTAATGTGAACATGTACTGTTTTAGAAAAAATAAATAAATAAATTTCAGTATGTTCTCTGCATGTGCAAGTACAACTTGCTGTCTAGGCTTTATTCATAGTCACATACAAAAGAATAATAGTGAAAAAGAGAAGCACAATGTTGGTGTTGAATAGCATTAGCATGGGAAGCTGGTCTTACTGTTACACACGCTGCATGGCTCCCATAGGGCTCAGAGAGCTCTGAGAACTATTTTCCTGTGATTTAGCAAAACAAAACAGCATCAACAACAACCAAATCTAACTTTTGGCTTCCTGAGTGCTCCTGCACATGAAAATTTTGTGGGTGACAGAATGAGAGTTGCATTCTTTGGAGAAATATAAGACATACAAACAGAATAATAGTGTAGATCAGTCAAGTTGTGTCATCCTTCAACCACAGTTTTGAGGAGGAAAGAAATTTGCAGAGTGAGAAGGTGCTAATGACCTCTTCTGCACACAGAATAAATACACCATTTTGTAAGGACGGCAAATAGTGAGGTTATTTATAAATATCATTGTGCTTGTGAATTATAAAAGCAGTTGCTAATTAATTACAGCAGTAAGATTTCGGTGCATCTGATGACTGTCTGGCACAGCGCGGTGTGAATCTTCAGTCAGCTGAAATCACACAAATTATTCAGTCTTTTTACAAATGTTGAGAAAGTGCTGGTTTGAAAACTTAGTTTGGATCCTTTAAAAATACTGTCTCAAGACAGTTTATTTTTGAAAGGCTGTGTTGTGTATACTGAAGTTATCAAGTTTTGCACTTAGTTAGGAATAATATTCAAGTGTATAGACTCTGGTGCAGAAGTGTGTACTTGCTGTTCAGTCAGATTTTGACCTCACTAAAACAGTACTGTGTGTTATAAAAATGTGTGCTTATTTTTATTAGCTCTTTTATGATAAATTTAATAATTTTATATGAAAACAGCTTTCTTCAAATCAGATAAAAGGAGAGGAATCATACTTAAGACTATTGTAGCATTGTTTCCTGGGAAAGAGATTTCCTATGAATGAAATGCCATTGTCCAACAAGAGAATAAAATTAATATATTTAAGTGGTATCAAAAAACAGAAGCAAAATTCACCTTTGGATGCCAGTGTTCCTGCTGTACACATTCCTCTGCTGTCACAGAGAGTTGATGCTATACATTAATTTTGAGCACTTAAAACATTAGAAATATGAGTTACCCTCTAGTGATAGGTCCACTTCAGGGGTGCAGCACCATAGGAGAGGGAGGGACAAAGGTTTAAACCCTTTCTGTTATGCTCAAAATATATTGGGAGTTGATTTAACATTAAAAGGAGGAAAAGAGCAGTTGTCATGTACTGCTATCGTTCACTTTAATGAGCACTCAAATGTAAGTGAAAAATTAAAAGGTTGTTATATTTAGAAATAGCTGGAGCTATGCACTGAATGTATGTTGCACGCAGTGGGGAATGAGCGTAAAAAATGAGGGGGGAGAACCCATCTACTTTGCAGCTATATTCATTAATTACAAGAAGTTTGTTAAACTAAATTTGGGGGGGGGAGAAGAGCGGAAAAAAAAACCCCACAACTTCTTTAATTGTGTTTACCCAAAAGCCTTTTCTTCCTAATTTAAATAGCATAAACATCTGGACTAAAGCAATATTAGAATCATGGCAGTAGTCAAGCAAATCTTGTGGAAAATAATGAAATTAGATCCCTGGTGTTGTGACAGAGTAAGGGCAGGATACATCAGTTCGATGTTAATAAAATTTCCATGAATGACTGAATACAATTAAGAAATTGTCAGTTGCGGCAATGAACTTTTGTAGCTCATAGATGTTTGCATCATTTGATTATGCTGGCAATTTAAAATTGTTTGTTAGTGTCTGTGTTGGGATATTAATTATGACCTTTATTACAGCCCACAATTAAACTAGTCATATAGCAACAAGCAGCCTGCGTTGTGCTAGTAAAAGATCTGAACTGTTTAGAATAGGGTCGTGGTATGTTCAGACCATTCACTGATCATCCAAATTGGAAATTATTTGAAATGATTCAGTACTTTAAAACCCAATTCAACTGGGTTGAGTAATTCCTTTAATAAAGAAATTTTGGTTTAATAGTGTTTTAACAGTTTTAATTGCTAAAAACATCTGTAAAACTGTTTTTAAAAAGGGGGAGAGAAAGCATTTTTAACTGTGACTCCAAGATAAGCTTTCTCCTGTTTCAGGAAGAGAAAACAATTATTCATTGGTTAATTAGCTGTAAACAACTTTTTAAAGACACATCCATTATATATGTAATTGTTTGAAAAAAGCTTTAATGTTATTTGATCTAATGCATAATTATTAGTGCTTGCTAAAAGGATTAACAGTATTTAGATGACCACTACTGTAGGGAAATATCAGAGTGGAGAGATGAGATTAGCATCAGGAAAGAATGTGGAGTGATGAATCAAGTATGTGCCTGCACCCGTTTCTCAGTGACAATGAACAAATCACACGTTTGGAAACAAAGCGTTGCAAACTGAAACCAGACACTTTTTCATCTTTAATATTTCTGTGATATGTGAAGAGAATATATCACTGCCGAAGTATTTTTTTACCTAGTGGAATGTGTAGTTCCTCTAATTTTTATTTATTTTTTTTTTAAACTCCTGTGGCACATTTGTCAATTTTTTTTTAGAACTGCGTAGTCCTGTTATTATTGCAGAGCTGAGTGGCAACTTTACAATGCCCTCAGTACATCTATTTACTAACTATTATACCTAATTTACTAAGAAGATGTAAAGTCATAGTGAAATCTATTTAGGCTTTTGTAATCTGTTGACTGGAGCACTGTTTATAATCATTAGCATATGAATGAAAGGAATGATTTTTTAAACACTTAAATATTTTTAATATAGATCAAGGGAAACTAACATTTGTCCTAACACTTTGCAATTCCAACTAAGACAGAAACATGCCTGAAATGTGTGTTGATTTACAACTGTGTTTACCAAAAAAAGGTTTGACTGTATATCCTAAAATTACATGAAAGAAGTTATTCAGGGCCACATTGATAAGGATGTAAGTATCTGAATGGCTGGAATCTGACGCAACTATGGCTGTGTTATGTTAATTGTTAGCCTAGACATATCTTATGACACAATTTATGTTAAATAGAGACCTGATATTTAATGTGCAAAGTCCCCATATTTTCAAGGAGTTATAATTATTGAGAGCCATTTATGTGGGTGGCTACCTGTGGAAGCATGATAAATGGTGTAACAAGAGCACTGCAGATTCCCCTGCAAGGTTCATGAATGTGCTTCAGCCCTGACCTGAAAAGATCGACCTCAGCAGTGGGAGATTTGTTCAGTCTCCATGAATTTGGCTGCTTTTCAGATGCTGCCAGTAGTGATGCTAATTGCTGGCATTTGTGGCGGTCAGTTTTGTGATACAGGCACCTGTACCATGTCAGGATTTCTGATCTTTTAAACAAGAAAACAGCTCTCAATTCTCTTTTATGAAACTGGAGGAATTGCATTTGACAGCTCTGAAGTAATACCAGGGGTGATTTTAGCATTTCAGTTCATTGGATATTTTCAATTTTCTGGTGTATATTAAGGAGAAATCGTGCACTTGCATTTGTGTGATTTCTTTAAAGCAATCATTACATGGAAGCATTTGGGGGATGCAATTTTAGTGATTGTTTTAGTTGACAAATTATTACATTTTAAGGGATTTGTGTACTTAAGCATAGATGATTATTTAGAAGGTTTGGTGGCTGCAAATTGGAAGCCTCGTAGCTCAGTTTGCTAATTTATTTTGTGATCTGTGACTAAACTGAGTAAAAATGCAAATAGCACAAGCCCTTTCTATTTTATCACTGGATCAGTTTACTGATGGGAGGATCAGAGTCACTAAACAGTTCAACAAAATCACTCTTGTGATTTCTAAGTAGTGAGACACTAAAAGCATCTGTAGTGAAGACTGCAGGAAAGCTCACATGAACAGAGGTTTTAATGGCTTTCAGAATTATTGTGTGGATATTTTTTCTCCCATCACATGAAATGAGCCCTATGTCATGTTGCAGCGTGCTCACATGTTAGGAGGAAACAACTGGTAAAGCTGGAAAGAAACACTGAAAGCTTAGATGAGTGATGTCATTTCCTTTTGATTACTCCTCGTTTCAGAGAGCATTAGAAAAAATAGAGACTTTTACTTCTGTCACTTTTATTTTTAACTGATGCTCCCCCATTTTTATGGGGTTTTGTGTGTTTAGAAGTATTACAGCTGTTTATTTGGTACTTATTTGCAAGTCAGTCTTAGCAGTGGTGCCAACACCATTTTGGAGTCTGCAACAATTTTTCTCCTGGTGAAACCAGATGAAGTTGTGCTCTTTCCTCCTAAGGAAACCGATTTGGGTCTATTATACCTAATTTTGCAGCTCCAGCAGAGGGAGCTGAAGTCCACTGATGGGGTTTCTTTGGACTAAACATTTGGGGTGGCAGATGGGTTGGCAAAAATTGCTTGTGGAGGTGGGGAACTGTATGAATCATTCCCCCCATATTCTGAGAAAACTGCTCAATTAAAACACTAAAGATTGTTCTGTAATTCAGTAATTTATCATGACCTGGAATTTCATTTTTTGTTTAAATTCTTCTTGAGTTGGTACCATATTATAACAGTTGATGAAAATTATTTCCAGTGCTAACTCAAGTGTAATGATCCCAGTTAGCCAGCAGATAATTGCTTTGGTAGAGAGTAATACCCAATCATGTCCCTTCACATCAACTCCCCTGCCATTTTGCTACATTTGTGAATACACATCAGAAGAATGGGTTAAACTGGGTTTGAGTGTGCCATATGTAAACATCAGACTTTATTTTGTATCCATACTAGTGCTGCATGCAGCACTACATTCTGATTTGTACAACTAGGATTTGTGGTCATTTGGTCTATCTTCAATGCAGTTTAAAAGGGTCAAATTTAGAGCTGGACTATGAGATACCGCCACCTTTAATTTTTTTTTTTTCTTTTAAAAAGAATTAGCCATAGTGCTCCTGTGTTATTTTACAGCGCATGTAATTGATACAGATCTGTTATTAGTGTTGTTACTTCTGCCTTAAAAGCGTAACAGTGCATTACATCAGAAACTAGTGATCTGGGGCTAAAGATGGTAGGGAGTGGGTTTTGATTTACATAAAACAGAGCTGGGAGACACAGCATTTTGGAAGGGACCTTAAAGATCATCTAATTCCAACCTCCCTGCCATGGGCAGGGACACTTCCCACTAGACCAGGCTGCCCAAGGCCCTATTCAGTCTGGCCTTGAACACCTCCAGGGATGGGGCAGCCACAGCTTCTCTGGGCAACCTGTGCCAGTGCCTCACCACTCTCACCATGAAGAATTTCTTATTACGTCTAGTCTAAATCTTCCGCTTTCCAGGTTAGAGCCATTAAAGATACACTTTAAAGATACACAAAGCAAAATCTTCTGCTGATTTCTGAAGTCAATGAGACCAAGCAGCTCACCAGCAATGGTTTTGTCTCCTTTAGAAGTTTTTCCCGCTGCTTTGAAAACTATATTGGTAAGTTCAGTTTAGTTTGGTAAAGTTAAAGTAATAGATATAGATATATAGATAAAATATAGATATGTAGATAAATGTAGATACATTTTATCTATATAAGTATAGATCAATGCATGGCACATGATCTTTCAAAATTTGCTGATTACAGTATAGGCAGAACCATACGTGAGTCATATAGCTAGGCGGAGTATCATATATGGCTGGGCAGGATCACAACCACAAAAGAACTCATCACAAGATAACCAGAAAAAAAGCAAAAATTGTTCTCAACTGCTCTGTGGAAGTTTGATAACTCGTCTATCTCCCCCAAACTACCTATTCATATTTCTGAATCTTTCTCTGGAATTGTGAATGCTAAAAACTGACTTCTTGCATGGAAATCTAGACTATTATTTTTATCTTTAAGCAAAGATTTTGAAAAAAACCCAGGACATTAAAAGTTATCCAGATGTTGTGATACTGATAATTGTCAGAGTTGCAACACAGCTGTTGCTTAGCCTTGAAGACTGACCTGTGAAAGGAGAATAGTGTGCAGCCAGGGCTTCCTCAAGCACAGAGGACAGAGAATTATATACAAGTTTAGAAAAAGGAGTCTGTGGGACAACATTAAATGTAGAGTAAATGGCTCACTGAAAAAAAGTTTCCTTCAAATAATGTTTTTGCATTATAACAGTTCTTAAATATTTTTAGCAATTTAGTTTTAGTAAGTATATTAGATTGTAACCCATGTGATATCTTTAAAAAAATAAAATTGAAATGAATTTTGAGTTTATTAATTTCTTATCTTCCCCTGCCTCTACTTTCATGTCAGACAAGTGTGACAGTGAAGGAAAAAAAGGGGCAGTTGGGAGACAGGTGGTTGTTGATGCATATGTCTTAGTTGATGAAGATGGCTTTTTTTTTTTTTTCAGATGAGTTAATTAAAAAATTATACCTCCTCCTCCCAAGAAAAAGAAGCCAACAAACAAAACTTACTCCTGCACAAATGAAAAAGTTAAAGTTTTCCTGAAAATAGCTTTTTTACTTAGATAATTGCCCTTGCTTGGCCACCTTTGGTGACAAGCAGATGTGGGCTTTCACTTTGATGAAGCAGTAAACCACATAGGTGGACGTAAACTTGGCTCCTTAGAGGAGGACGTCTCCTAGAGATATTCTATTACATTTTGCTTCTCAGAACAGGTAGGATTTTCTGAAGATGCTTGAGTTTCCTGGCTATGGACTAAAACCTTATGTGGGCCAGATCTGCATCTGCCTTCCTCTTACCTCTTCCAATTATCCTAATGAGGAAATCCTTAGCTACTGCATCGCTAGCTCCTGCACATTACCAGCCTGCACTGCTTCTTGCTTCCTAAACCCTCCCTTGCCTGCTAGGAGGGAGGAAGGCAGGCAGGGGTGGAGGTGCAAGATCCACTCAGAAATCCAGAAGAAGCTCTGTTTTTAGCAGGTACCATAGTCTGATCATTTACTGTGTGCAAAGCTTGGAAGATGTCTGGACTGCTGGTCGATTGAATTCATTTGAGTTGGAACTATATAATCTTGGTAGGAAGAAGAGAGAGAGGCACAAGTGCTTGTAGGAAGGTTAAGCAGACTGGAGACTTTCTGTGAGTCAGAATATCTTTGGAGTGGGATTAATTTATTAACTAGCTAAAGGAGGAGCTTGAGGCAATAGCCATAGATACTACTGGAAAGGTGAATGGATGAATGTTACAACATGAGGTTTCATAACATGATCTTCTTCTGTTACTCAGTGTTGATGTTTTTTTGCTGATTAAAGAAACAAAGGCTTGGGATCCTTCATAACAACAAACTAAAATAGAGCAAAACCCTCCAAGTCTACACATTAATGGAAAGAATCAGAGAATGGAAAATAAAACAAAAGCTAAGATTTTCAGAATGCAATCTTACAACATTTCTGGCATAAGATGCTGTGGCTTTTTTAACTCTGTTCTCTAAGCTAAAGATGGAGTTGTCAGCCTTAACTTTGAATTTTCTTGCTTTTAGCAGTTTGCGTTAAACATTAATGTTATTGAAAATAGCTTTTTATCTGTGTGTATTAAGGGCTTGTTTGCCAAAGTCTCTGCTCCCAAATGCGTGAATTTCAGCAGCTAGCAAACATCAAAGCAATGAGATTTTTCAGCTCAAAAAGTTATCTTTAAAATTGAAGATTAGTCTTTCACTGTATACTTTGTGTGAATAATTATTAGAATCTATAACAAACATCTAGTGTCTCTTCGTTGTTCAATCTTTTATATCAAAAGAGATATGCCTTGATTGTATCATTTTAATTAACTCTTGCTGTGTTTTACTGAAGTTCAAAGCATTAAGCATTGTTTATGTAAGCACCATGACATTCAGGTTGCCTGAAAGAAGTAAATAAAACTGTAGGTCAAACTGTATTAATGTGTCTTGTCAGCTATTATTACATCTGCTTTTGAGTAGCATTTATTCTGTAATTGATGGTTGTCAGCCTGTAATTTTCATAGTTACATTCTGAACACTTCAAGTTTTCCCTAATTTTTATAGTGTTTACACCAGATATAGTCAAAGATTAAAGTAAAATGGAAAAATGAGTTACCAGTTTTTATTCGACTGGCTTAATATTTCTTTGTTTCAGGGGAATAACTCTGGTTATTTGTCAAGTTCATATATCTATAATATTATTTTAGATTCAATTTTCTGCCCTTTGATTTTCTCCATTTCATATTTACTTTATTCTTTGTGGTCATCTCATCTCATCTGTCTGTCTGTGTCTATCTAATCTGTCTAATATATCTGCGTATTATTTCTTTAATGATTTTATCATTGAAATGACACTTAGCATTTGATACTTAAGCATACATTACAAAAGCTTAATTTTCCCATTAGTGGATCAAACTTCCATAGTGCCCCCACATTCAGGGGTTATGAGTTAAACAAGGCTTGTTGAGTATTGTCCAGCACCTGTAGGGCAGATCTATTTTTTTAATCTGTATTAGTGAGTGGAAGCCACTGTATCAATCTTGGTCACTTCTTATACTCTAGCATTGATGAGAGGCTCTGGTCAGTGAAGACGTAACATTTCCTTTCACTGTGCAGCATGATTTTTATCTTTACAAACTTGCTTCTGCAAAGAAAGCTTAGAAATTACAGATGGCAGAAGGGGCTAAAAAGTTTAATGAATTGCAGATGTTTTGGAAGCTTCTGTGGCTTTTCTCTATCCATTTTATATTCAACTTTCCCGAATTAACTTCTCTTTGTTTCAGCTTCCTGCAACAAAATAATTGACTTCTGAGAAGTGCATAGCTAACGAGAACTTCCCACAAATAACATCCATTCTTACTCTCTCTTTTCTTGAGATTTTCCAGATACTTAAGAGCCCTGTGGTGCTGTGTCTTTCCTTTGACTTTGAGCTCTTCTTCCGATGTATAGCCTCTGTTGTTGTCTGTCTAGACACCAACAGGGGCAGTGTTTTTCCAGAACTTGACTGCTTCATTCCCATTCCTCCACACTCCCATCTTTCCCTAGGATCTAGCAAAGGTTTCCACTATTATTTTCTAGAACTGCTATTAGAATTCCTGTAAGATGGATTTGCTCCATTTCTTTTCCTGTTCATCCTATTCATCGTCATGTCACCATGTAGTCGTGTGTTTGACATGGTGTGACTGTTCTTTCTTGCAATGCTTGCAGTTTCTGTCGAGACAAGTCATGATGTGGTTCTGTCTCTCTATCAGGCTACCTTAACATTTTCTCATATGATTTCATATTTCTCCATCATGCCTCTCTGTGTCTTTATTCTGTGTATGTGCCTGACAAATCTACTGACACAAGACGTTCTGGATAAAGAGGCTAGGTTTGTGTTGTTGAATGGTCTGTATGTAGAAATTCTTAACAACATCTTAAGCAAACCACAAGCTTGAGTTAAAAAAATAAATTTTAAAGAGAAGTCCATAGTGTTTCTCTAGTGAATCATCCAGTTAAATATATTGTATTGGAACTGAATTCTATTTTGGACATGTTTTTGTATATCTTTATCGTGTCAGGGACTTTATGGTGATATGGTAGAAGGGAACTGAAGTGTCTGGTTATATGTTGTGGTTAACAGTGGCCTGCAGTTAAGTTCTTTGGTTTTAGATTCTCTTTTCTTCCTTCATAGGCCATGTTTGAAGTTCATTGCCTTGTCTTTGTTGTGGGCAGAATTCAAGTTCTAGGTCAAATTAAAAACTGATATTATCATTATGCCTGTACTTTTATAGTGCATTCCTCTTCTACAGAAAGCCAAATACCTATTTGCATATTTTGGATTGCTAAAACCAAAGAAACAAAGCAAATGAGACAATTTTCACTAGTTCATGAATGAATTAATGCTGAGTAGCAAACTTCATTATTCCTGGACAAATGTGTTAAACAAATGAAAATGCCTTCCTCTCTTTTTTTTTTTTTTTTTTGTCTTATTTAAGAAAAAGGCATGATCTCAGGAAAACGTCTTTAACTAAGAGAGCATAAGTGCACAGGATGACAGTTACAAATAATTTTATACACACAAATTGTGCTGATTGTCTGTATTTAAAAAAAGAAAAAAAAAGAAATAAAGGAAAAAAAAAAAGCCTGGCCTAAAAGACTACAGTAAATCACGAAAGTGATCTCAAGTGAACAGAGATAGATTTCTGGAATACGGTGTGCAATGAAACCACTGACCTCTTATACAAGGGTTCATGTCTTTTTCTACAGAAACAGATGGGTAATAGCATAATGCTGAAATCATGCTCTACATAATATGGACCTAGTGATTGCAGACCTGATTGCTTGCCATATGGTTGCTGAAGGGTTGAAGAGAAAATGGGATGATATGCAAACCCTTAAAAGCAACATTTTTATTGAATGGCCATTACATTAAAACCCAAACTCTGCAAATGAAGGAAAGAACTGTGGTGAATAATGATGAAATAACAGAACAATAAAGGAAGAAACACAATAGCATGTATTTGTTTTCAATATGCAAAATAATACCCTTTTTTTTTTTTTTTTTTTGTCATTTTGCCTTGTGTTATGAGCATTCGGTGGAAAGTTGGTGGGACGTTGCTGCCTGCAGGGCACAAATACAGTATAGTGGAGCATTGCAGTATTCACTAGGTCAGACAGGAAAAGAAAATAATCACTTGTCTCAAAGGAAAAGCTTCTCAGTTAAATGCTAAATAAAATATGCAACTTGCATACATGAACCACATTACCAAGAGGCTGGTGGAAAGCCTTCATGAGACTTGCCTTTTCAAGACAGGCTCCTACAGCCTATTTTCTCTCTGTCCTGAAAAAAAAGTTGATTTTTTTCACTGATTTTTTTTTTTTAATGTTGGTACATCCTCGTTACTGATAAATAGGCTATTCTTGTTCATCATTATTAACATCTGTCAGTAAGTGTCTCAGTGCAGTCAGAGGAAAGGCAAAGACCTAGTCTGTAAGTCCTCATTTACTAATGCATACTAGTCTAGAAGAGCCTTCTTCATAGGAAGAAGGATGGTACTCGGCAATGTGGCCATAACTTCACGGCTATGCCTTCCTGCATTCTGGGGATAAGCATATATGAACATGTGACACGGTGAGAATGATGCCAAGTGTCTGAAATTGTTAAGGGATGGAAAAGAGGTCTGAAATCCTGGCTTTCTGACCCTTTATTATGCAACATTTTAATGGCAGGTCCACTATAATCTCTTGAGGTATTAATAGCTCGCTCTCTGTGTTGTGGATTGGTATAGGGAGGATACCCAGCAGATGAAAGCTGTAAATTTAACTCATTCTAGAGATTATAAAAGTTTGAAGTTAGATAACATGAACCAGTAGAATCTGGCTGGATATTTCCTCCTCTAAACGCTCTGTTGCGCATGAACGTATGGATGGCTGATGGCTTAGCGGAGGGTAGACCTTACTGGCTTTCAAGTCAAAAGATGCAAAAAGGATACTTGTGTTTGTAATGAGACATTAAAACCTCCCATCACAAGGTAGCCTTCCTCTGTTGGAAGACACTTCTCATTCTCCATAGTATGTCCAATCTCTGCTCTCTAGCACATAAACATGTTTAGAAAGGGAGGGATATCTGGTTACCAGTTCATTTTATTAAGTACAGTATTCTCTCTGTCATGCTGTGTGGCTGTACTGCCTCACACATGCAGATAAGTCTCTATACATTTGTCTTCTCTACGCCGTGCTGCTTAAGAGCTTCCAAGATCAAGATGGGGTAATATAGCTATCTCTGATTAATCATTACTAAATACAGACTTCCTTAGCTTGACAGGTTTGTCTGATGCATCCCATAAATCACAATTTGTTTGACTGTAATAATGGAAAATATTTATTTGAACAATTATTTTCAAAGAGAAATCTTCCATGTATGTGAGCCTCAGGATCATTCTCAGGATTGTTAGGCTTTTCATCGGCTGCCCACCTCTCTTTTATTTCATTTGGAGCCCTAAAGACATATGACAAGCAGCATATTCTGGTATTTAAGACATTTTAAGTATGGCAAAACAGATTTTCATATGATAAGAAGAGATTTCCTCCAGCCTATAAAATTGATTCTCATACTTCTTGACTAGTGACATGCCGGCTGTGTGGCAGCAATAAGTTTTGCATAAGTTTTAAGAGCCCAAGCTGACCTACTTAACAGGCATCCACTGCTACATAATGTATTTAGGTCAAGTATTGTGTTTGAGCTTATCATCAATCTTGTAACAGTCCAGCTCACTGTGAAAGCCACAGGTACATGATTGATGTAAACGTTCTATAGGATAGAAAATATTCTTGTCATTTTCTTAAGGGGAGGCCTATCATTGTGGTGTTGTTATTTGTTATTTTTATTGGAGAAGCATCAAGGATTGCCCATTACAGCCCCCCCTCCCCCCCCCCCAGCCTGTGCTGTTGCACCACTGGTTTGTCTCTCTGTGTTACCTTGTTAAAAGGATGTCCAAAACCATCTGTAAAAAGTGATTTTTATTTTTTTTAAATGATTCATTTGGGCTAGACAGTACACGTAGCAGTTTAAAATCTGTATTTCTGCTGTGATGGTTTACTGACTGGTTTCTACTTTCTAAATAATAAAACTGGCAGTTTTGCAACCTTGTATGGTGTATGCAAATACAGAAGAGGTCCCTTGCAAATAGTAAATAGCTGGGAATCATCCTCTAGTTAACTGATGGGAGTGTTTAAAATAACTACGTCTTGCAGCAGTTATAGTGCATGCATTTAAGGAGAGCCTTGTAGCTTTGATCTGGCTGTGCAGGGCTATAAAGTAGAAACCAGATCATGTGCATGGATGCACGCACCCTGTGTCCTGTACTCCAGGTTTGGTGGGAGAGGCTAATTTCTGCCTATGATTAAATCACTTTTAGAAAGTAATAGGTTTCCTTTGTTTTGTTCCTACTGTAGTTGCGGTTAGTGTTTTAGCCAACACTTTGGGCAGACTGTTAAAGGATGTGTTTTAATAAAGTAATGCCAGTATACTTAGCCATCCATATAATATTAGCGAAGTGCACATTCTTTTGTGCAGTAAATTGTTGCAAAGTTATATGACATCTTAATGCCCTGACAGGATGTGAAAGACAATACCACTGAAAAGACCAGAAAAGGCCCTTTATAGGTACTGAATAATATATTAGCTTTTAACAGTGTATATACGAGCAAAATGGGATAAGGTATAAAATCAACAAAATAATTATTTATACCAGATGTTATATATTTTATTGGAATCAGAACTATACAACCTCACAACATGGTGTGAACTGGTTTTGATTTGGTATTCATTACCTCTAAGAGCTGTAAATGCCTGCAGTCCAAGTTCGAATCTGCCCTTGGGGCTGATGAAATATTATCTTACTTGTGCATAATTTGAAAAAAGTTACTGTGGAAGAAACTCATTGATCTCTTTTGTGAATGGGCTTGCAGGGATCTTTCCTAGTGCCCCAAATATGCAAATGTGGGGCTTGTGATTGGCTTTTAAAACATGCAGGTGGGTACCTGCATAACAGTGCATCTAAAATTGATATATATAGTGCTGGGGATCTGAAAATCTATATACTGTGATTTTTAGCAGTATATTATAATGTATGAACTGGGAAGGAAGAGTTACATGGCAATGAATATGCATGATAATAAGTCCAATTTCTATATGGTTCCCAAGAGTTTGGAAACTTCTATCCTTTGCTTCCTTTTTAAATGCTGTGCAAACATTATTGGTTCATGTAAGAAATTAGTTTGTGCTATCTTCTTCTGTATTCCAAACAGAGCTTCCATGACATTATTTGCTTCTTTGCTTAAATACTTATGGAGAAAAAAATAATAATTGTAGTACAGTACCTTTCCCACAAGCTAGAAGTACTAAGCCTTTCTCACTTTCAGGGTCTTAAATTACACCTTAAAGCTAATCTAGTGTGGTTTAATTCGTGATATACCTGGACTTCTTCACCAGCTCTTATTTCAGAGTTTTGGCTTATTGTATTGAAAGGTTGCTTTGAAATAATGCGTGTTTGTTCTGGGTAAATAAAAAAAATACTTAAGCATCATGAATATTGGATTCTGACGATACTCAGAAATATCTGTTTTGCATTTTTCGGCAATAAATTATAAGATTTTCAAATTTCAGAAAGAATTTCTGTAGTGTAGTTTCATTTCAGTAAGAAGTTGAGTTCTTTGCCTTGAGCTTACTGATACCAGAAGGAGAATGAGTGGGCAGAGGTGAAATTCCTTCTGTCAAACACAAAGTCGATGGGGGGGAAATAGAGAGGTGGTTGTATGCAAAATAGAGACACTTTAATGTCTACTTATACGCTAATTTATTTATACATATGACAAGAGGAATACTTCTTACTCAGGATAACATAAATAACCATAGCAGAAGATGTTTTAGGAAGTATACTTGAAATTACAGTGTTGTCTTAGGTAAATTCAGGTATTATGCAAGATGAATAGTTGTTCTTTTTGCTTCGCTAAATGTAAACAAATAGGCTATTTGTTTTAGGAACATAAGCTGTTACTGCAGCTGAATATTGTGTATCTATATTGCCTTTTCTTGCTCTTTTAAAGTTATCTGTGTAGTTGAAAAGAAGAGAGAGAGGGGGGACGAAGATGGAAGAATGTCATTCAGATATTATTCTATAAAGCATGCTGAGTTTGTCAGATTTTGAGCAGGTACACAGAGGATAAATATGGTGTTAGAAAAGTTGCAAGAGTTGCTTGTTTCATTTGTTGTGGAAATTAATATTTTCTAGGTGTAAGCACACCGAGCCAGTTGATGTAAAATGAAAAGTGTACCAATGTGAACAGTCAGCTTCAGATTGTGGTCCTGAATGTTCAAATTCCTGTTGCAGATGCCTTTGATTCCAAAATTTGAGACAAAAGGAATGAGAATGTTCTCTGCTGTAGGATGGGGTGGGTGTATTTGAGGGAGGTTTCTAGATTTTCATTGCAGCTTTTCTCTTTAAATTTCTTAGAAAGCAGGAAGTACCTTCTAATCTTTATGTATCTCTTTCTTTTATATTTAACAATTCAGCAACATATCGATTGATCCCTTTCTCCAAACATTTTGAAGCACTTTAAAGCATTTCTTTCCACGTTGTTATTTATAGTGGTACACTAAATTAAAAAATGCTTCTTTTCCCTTGCAGGTATATACATCATTTACAGTCTGGCTTCATTATATTCTGTGCTGTATAAACTGCTGTAGGAGAGCGGTTATGTAATGCTCTTATGTCATTACATTTACATGTATTAAATTCCTGGCAGAATCATATTCACTGTAACAAAAGGTTCATTAGCAGGACAAAAATGCTTAACTTGGGAAACTACTAGAAGAAGTGAGACGCATTTTTTGGCTGATATTGTTGATATGCAATTATATATTATGTACAAAGTTGATCTGGGATTAGCTAGTCCCAAATGACAAGTATAAATGTGATAGAAGTTGTTCATTCAAATCTCTTTCTGTAGTCATAACTTTGAATAGAAGTTATCATCATTAAATCTAGAGTGTATATAAGGGCGACTCACTGAAGTTAATAGAGCAATGCCATTTACACCACATGGGAGCTGTAGATAATACCAGCACTTACTTTGCAAACTGAAAATATTGAAAAAAAAAGTTACTTGGTACACCTTATTTACATGTGCAACTAGTGTGAAACGAATTTATAGCCTCAATTCTGTCATGCATTTAAATATGTCTTTTATTCTTCCACTCCTATCCCCTGTTGTTGAAGCATAATGGTGGCGCTTTCAACGAGAACACCTGGGCACGTTCTTTTGCAGAATGTCATGGCTGTGCCTGAATCAACTTTGGAAATTGATCATTTTAGTTTTGTTGAAATGGCAGTTAAATAGAAGGAATATATCAAGAGTTAAAACTTCATTACTGGAGAGCAATAAAAATGCATCAAGCCTGGAATATAGTCTAGAAGATCAGATTTCTTGGTTATGTTGATACTTTAAAGAAATATGTTTATGCAAGGAATAGAAATTCCATATACTGGAACACTACAGTGATAAATTGCACTCTAGTTAGGCTATCTTTAATGTTCTGATTTTATCACCTGACAATGGACTGTTGCTATCCATATGGAAGCCAACTGGAAAAGGAAAAAAAATAATGCTAAGGGGAAAATCTGCCTTAAGCTTTCTCTAGGACTTCAGCGTATCT
Source organism: Cuculus canorus (assembly GCF_017976375.1). Classification (NCBI taxonomy): domain Eukaryota; kingdom Metazoa; phylum Chordata; class Aves; order Cuculiformes; family Cuculidae; genus Cuculus; species Cuculus canorus. The sequence goes on from NC_071403.1 coordinate 78,734,081, forward strand.
AATATTGAAATCATTTTGTGTTTCAAGTCTGAAAACATTTAAATGTATTTACAAGCATAAATACTACTTTTTACTGGATTCTAGGAAGGAATGACCTGGTGTAGATGTGCTAGAGACAGCAGAGAAACTTATCTGTGTGCTTGTGAGTGGATGAGAAGCAGGGGACACTTCAAGTTGCATGGAAAACTGGAGACAGGGATGCTTACAGGTCTCCAGACTTACATGTCTGACAGCTTCCCTAAATTTAGATATTATGACTGTTTTCATAACCTGAAAAGTCTTCTGTACAAGTGAAAAAACAGGCTACCTGGAAAACACTATGATAAATATGTCTAGTTACTCCCAAAGTTGTGAGGAAGTGATTTTTAAACATAGTTCATGAAAAATTCCTACTTGTTCTCGGTTTCACAGATGGTTTCCTAGGTTGACTTGTTAGACTGATAAGGAAGGATAAAAGCTCGTTTGGCAGAGCAGGATCTCTGTCGTTACTCATGTTGAGAGCATCTGTCTTGCTCACTACTGCTGTGTTTGAGCACTGAATAGTCTATGGATAGTTTCTTCTTGTTTCAGTTATGGGGGAGTTCTTGTTTCAGTTATGGAGTTAGGATGAGGTGTCTACAGCTTGAATCATCAGTGCTGAATAATACATACATTCTTGCTGCCTTTGAATTACTCCAAGAGAAACAGAGAAGTCTTGAAGGATGAAATGCAAAGTCCCCAGTTAATTTCTACCCTGACAAATATGACCACAAGTGCCTTCTATAAAGAGCAAGAAAACAAGCCTGAGTCTATAGGAAAAAGCAATAATTATTTACTTATAGAGGTATATTGCAAATCGTGTTTTTACCCCAAGTTGTTGTCACAATTAAAATATCAGTGTGGAATTCTACAAGAAAGAAAAAAGTTTTTCTAACAGAGGCCACACTGTGCTTTTTAAATGGTCTCAGCCGGATGAAGGATGTTTCTTGCATTTGCTTTCACTCTTAAACATCTTTGAGAATGCTTTGTGAAAGGAGGGTGTAGAAGTTTGATCTTCAGCTATCGATATCTCTTTGAAATAGGTATCAAGGATGTTGGAGGTTTTGAGACATCTGCTATGAATTGTCACTTTTGAAAAACAAGGAGAGAGATTTAAAAAAACATTCTTGGCACACCTTTCTGCTTTAATTCTGCTGAGCTGATTAAAAATGCTGTCTTTGATGTAAATCAAATGAAGCAATATTTGCAGTCTACAGAACATAACTGAAATAGGTCTGCTAAGCTTAGGCGCCATATACGTTTACTCTTTCTCCTGTTCCCAAATTCTCTCTTCTCTTATTCTAGTGAAATTTTAGTATTACTGGGTTGATGACCTATTTCTGCAGAGCAGATGGAAGAAATACAGTGTATTCTGCAAAAATGTATACTTCAAGAAATAACAATATTAATAAAAAAAGGTTGAGTGAGGCGGTACAGTGTTCACAGTTTGGTATGCAAGTTCTGCATTTCTGCTCAAACAGATGACATGTCCAGTTTCTGGTTTCAAGCGTGTGCTTGATTTTCTAGATTCAGTATCTATGCACATTACTGATATTCAGGCTTGAAAATTGTGAGTCCTATTTTGAGGAAAAAAATGGCAGCGAGCTTTCTTCAAAGGTATATAAATTAATTCTTTTCATAAAAGGAACAGAGGAAGAAAATGTGAAAATCAAATAAATTCAGATATATTTTAAAAGACTGATAAAAGGCTAGAGGAATTACATGAAAGAAGCAGGAGAAACTTCAGAAGTACATAAGATACTATTAGCTTTTTACTTTCAGCTTTCAGTCTCTGTATTGATGTTGCAGACTGAGTTGCAGCAGTGTGTTCAGTATACAGGAGCCAAAAGGTCTGAAAGAGTAACATGGGCAACTATCTGTACTTACACACACTGCAAGACAAACCAGCAGTTTCATCTCTAGGTCTGGCAACGGGCACAAGGCATTAAATCTGTGTGGTCATGGTCTGTATTGCCACCAGTGTTAAAAAAATACCCGAACCTCTCAACTGTGATTAGTGACTTGCTGCAGAGGTTGTGTTGTGGCAAATGCTCCCTTGTGATTCCAGCTGCACTGTCCGCAGAGCAGTAGGAGCTTTTTTCTCTGCCTAGGGAGGCTTTCAGACTGCATATAGACATCTGCTTTCACAGTGTTGCTGTCTTCTAGACCGCAAGGGAAGTGTGATGGCCTGAAAGATGAGTGGAGCTGGAGATGTGGTTGTGAAGATCTGTCTGTGCCATCCTTTTTCTTGACAAGTTTATGTATCCTAGAAGATGGTGGAAGCTGTACCCATCAAGGAGGTATTTTATTTTGATTCACAGCATGGGCAGACAAAGTCTATATTTGTAGATTTCCTCTGCAGATGTAAGGAATAAGTCCCAGATTTGATTTCATCCATATTTAGCCTTAAACCGAGAAAAGCTTAAAGTGCAAGATGGCTGAAATTCAGTATTCTAAGTATGTTCAGTGAAAAAACGTCCTTATAGTCACATTTATCACTGAATACCACCTTAAGTAGGTTTGCTGTTCCTTCCATTCCCTTTTTTCCCATCAAGTATAGAACTAGAAATTGGAAAAGAGAGAAGGGTGCTAATAAAAAAAGAAAACAGACAAAAGAAAAGACATGTTGATTTTAGGAACTTTGACGTGCTTCTTTTTGCTTAAAAAAATTAAGCTTTTGCATTAGAAGTATCCTTTTGGAAAAAGGTTGTCTTCCTTTCAAAATCTTGAATGGGAAAAAACCCAGGTTTGTGTCAGGCAGAGCTTACAGATATTTTTAGTTGCAAGTTTAAAGTGCTGTGCTTAAAAACAGACACCTTTTTTAAAAGAGATTTTGGAGTTTCTTTCTTTGTAACTTGACAAGATGGTTTGCTCATGTCAATACTCTTTTGATCACGCAGAAGACATTGGAAACAAAAATGTCAGTACTTCAGTGTTTTGATCTAGCTCCCTTAAGTATTGTTACAACAGGAATATGTGGGATTATTATAACTTTTTAACTTGCCAAGTTTGTGGGTCTGATTTAGAGCATTTTGGGGACTGGAGCCACTTTTGGAACGCTGTGAGCAGGACCTGGGGCGCTCTGAAACACTCCCTCGCTGGGCTGCCCCTCATCTGCAAAGAGCCATTTGCTGATCTGCTGATTTGAGCTCAGGGCAAACTCTTTGAATGGGCGTTCAGGGTAGGGACTGTGTCTTGGTTTGAAGGTTTGACTTGCAAAGCCCCTCCAGAGGAGGCTCATGGTTACTTCTCTGAAAGAGATCTAACCCTTGTGTCAGTGAAGTGTGAGAATTTAGCACTATCAAATCAAGGCCTGGTGAGATGCGTCTATACTGCTCCTGCTCGTCAAAGATTTCTCTGCATTTTGTGTTTGGTTTCTCAAGGTGCACTGCATCTTTGTAAGGCAAGTTATTGCTGTCAGTTATTGACTTTCACATTACATGAAGTGGTGAGGGTTTTATACTAAACCTCCTACTTTCTCATCTTATTGAATTAGTGGGGATTTTTTGAGTGCATATCTGCATGTTAACAGTGTAATGTTTTTTCACGGCAGGAGAGTAATTTCCTAATTCATTTGTACTGCTGAACATTCTTCACTCCAGTTATAAAAGAAATACAATGGGGTTTAGATTTTTGTTTTGAAATACCCTGTAAACCTCGAATTAGAAAAATAAAGCTGTGAATATATATGGTTAGCCTCTCCTGAATATCTCTGTAAACCTAGATTGCAAAAGCTGTAGGGAATATTTTCTCTAGAATTAAAATTTAGCAGAAAAAGAAAGTACATCGTTAAAAACAAATCCTGGTATTTCTACAGAGTCTGGTATTGTATATATGTACGTATATATATAAAAATTTTAAATTTGTTTAAATGGATTACTTATTTTACATTAGTTATAATCCACACTGTGGAGCAGATGCTTTCTGTGTGATTTGCTTTGTATATAATGCAATGATTACTAGCAGGTTAAGCATCCCATCAAGAAGAATCAAGTGTAGGAATTCAGAATGGAGGATTTCTGTAATAAGTGGCATATCTAGATTTGTGTTTCATCGTATGCATATTTCAGGAGGACAGTATGTTTTAAAACTCTGAAAGAAGTAAGCTAGGAATAGTAGAGCCTCTGGAAACACAGGCTGAAATTCCCGTTGAAGCCGCTGTGAGTTCTGTTGCTGACTTCAGTGGATTTAGAATTTCACTGTAAGGGTTTTTAGATGCTTTTTAAAAGAAAAAAGGCGATCTGTTTAATACTAACCCAAAACACTCACTGCGTAGCTTCTGTCCTGCTCAAATTCAGATTCACAAGTCTATAAACCGAAAGGAGAACTGTAGGAAAGTGAAACTGTGCATTTCAAGTAAGAAAGTAACTTGAGATCTTTTCACATCTTGCTCTTCATAGTTATTCTCAGTAGCAGAAGTGACTGAGCTGGAGTTGTTATGATCCATAGCACTTCGTAAGGAGACAGGAATGAAAGAGAGAAACCAGTGCACTTAGAAAATGCCTTGAGAAGGTGTGTGACACAAACCACTGAAAGTCCCCAAATGAATTTGCAGCACAGCATACTCATCGCTGCTGGTTATTTTTAAAGGGGAGTTTAAAAAAGAAATATCCACTGCCAGATGGATTTAAGGCACTAATTCTTGCCAGTGAGAAAGTAAACCCAGGATTTAATCAAATTTCTACCACAGTTGCGCCCAAGGAGATGACAATATCTTCTTTTTGGTTTGAATTGTTTATATCTGGAAAAGAAGAAAACATAAAGAAATACATTAAGATCTAGAATTGCAGAACGGGGAAATGAAATCAGTTTGTCACAGAAGATTTTTTTATTGACATCTTTAGTTTGTTTTGATGTCTGTAATTAAATTGCTAATTATGTGTTTCTGTTGCAATGGTCATGCTTTTATTACATAATTGCTACAAGTTTTTCTCTCACCACTAACAATATTTGTTTAACCTTTGTGCATGGTAGTTACATACTTCATAATGTAAAAGCTTAGAAATAGAGTTATTGACTGTTACGATTAGCTAAATCAGAGGGCTTTAAAGTTCTTTGCCATAAATTAAATATGTTTTGTGGCAAAGGATCAAAGATAATTAAAGGATGAAGCAATTGCAGTCATTAAAGGATAAATATTATTTCAACACTGACTGAAGAAAATAAAGCAAAAAACATGCAGGAAAATTGATGTTTTTTAAAGGAGGGGAAAAAAGTTTAGCCTAGGGTAATAAAATAATTCTAAAAACTAATTTGTACTCTGATCCTTTAAGCTTGCTTCTGTGTTTTCTCAAAAAGCATTTGACTAGGTGAGATGCAATTCCGTCACCTTCTCTTTTATTTTTTCTCTTTTGAGTTTAGGCATAATTTTTGTCAGTATATTTCAATGTATTCATTAATTTTTCTCATTTGTTTATTTTATGCAAACCATAAGAGACATTTTTTCCTCAGTGAAGATTGCCTCTTTATTTTATTTTGAAATATTTGTATATTTATTTCATTAAATGAGATAATGCTTTTTCTTATTAACATAATTTCCAGTACATTAAACATATTTCTCCACAGACAGAAGAGAGGAATCAGATTAAATGACAGTTAAATCACTTGCAGCAATTTCAACTGTTAAAAGAAATAAGTGTCTCTGTTTTCTTTGTGATCACGAGATGTGCTGTAAAGGGAAATGAAATACTAAAGAAAGGAGGGAAAACATAAAGAAATAATGACTGACTTATTGCAGTAATACCACTGAGAGAAGAAAAACTCACTACAAATAAAAGGAAAAATAATATAGTGGTTTTGAAAGTTACCAAAATTCATTTCTTATTGATGAGATCAGTGCAAGCCCAATACTAAGTAAGCTGCAGGAGAAGGAAAAAAAAATCATACCAAAACCCAAACAATGCCATAAACTATGGATGGTGAAAGAAGAAATAAATACTATGCATCTGGAGGGCTACTACTTAAAATGCCTTTAATTTTTTGATAATTTATTTTTTAGCATATTTAGGGAAGAGGACAAAGAACCAATTATCTCTTGGAAACTAACCATGCACCTCTTCTAACCTATCTCCAAATGTCCATGTGTCCTTACTGGAAATCTGTCATGTTTTCTTGAGCAAGCATGGGGCTACCTGAAGAGGAGATTATCTTTTTATTATCTCGTATTACAAGATGTTTCAGAATTATTATAATAATAAATGTATTTGTCTTAATTATACTTCTGTTATTATTATTATTTCCACAGTCTGAACCAGCTGCTTTGAGGAGAGCTTTCGAATGAATAACTAAGCTGTGAATTTCTAAGGTAACATTTATGTTATTGTTTTGCCCCCAGTCAAGGTTTTCTCTGTTTGTGCTTTTAGCTGTAAACCAATTATTTTTCACCAGAGTTTTATGTGCCTGATCTTGTAGTCCTGAGTAAGGACTAGTCCAATATTTGCCATTTTCTTTCTCATCAATGTACTCTACAACTGGAAGCTCTTAATACATCCTGTGTCAGATACAGTGGTTTTCAGCTTTAAGATGAAAACAGAGAAGGTATTTTTTGGATAAGGAACCCATTTTTAGCTACCTGCTCTGTCTCAGAGTTGACTGACAATATCCTTTCTAAAGAATTGTAATTGTAGTCTTCTTGCTTTTAAATGAGGAACGGTGATGTCACTGTGGTATAGCATTCTCCCTTATGTGAAATGGTGCAGGAAAAGTGAGGTGGAATATGGCATGGTTGTAAGGCTTTTACGGATTTTTTATTTTTTTTCTGGGGCTGGAGAGCAGACTCTCTCTTCCTGCTTAGTGCACTTGTTCACCGAAGCTGAGCAGGGTATGCTGTGGGGTCATTACAGAAGGCTTACTGGGGGTTGGTGTCCCTTGTGTCCTCTTTTGAAGTTGTATTTATTGTGCCAAGGGGAGCTGTCAGGGAATGGATGTGGAAATGGAATTCAGCAGTTGAGAAGACACTAAGAAATTGCAGTGCGTGTGAAACATAATTAAAGAAATAAAACCAGAAGCATCTGTCATCATCCTCTGTGGACATCAACCAAGTGGGGATTGTTCCCGCCAAGCAGAATCACATCTGTGTTACTATGAAGGTGCACCAGCTGAGCCCTTTCTCACAAATGCTCTAAAGCTTCTGCTGGTCGTGGGTTGAGGGTCATTCTAAGTTCTGCCGCAAGATCATTGCGTAAGGAAGCTCTGCAAAATAGAGAGAGCTGGTAAGTGAAAAATAAATGCACAGAAACGTTTCTAACAATGGTGCTAATACTTACAACCTTCATTACCATATTTTCAGAGGGCATAATAATCATTAATGTGTTTATTATGCCCTTGTGATTTGGGGCAGTAATGTTATCCTTTCTTTACACACACAGAATTGAAACATAGACAGCCCAAGCATTTTTCTCCAGCTCATGTGGGAAGGCTGCCAAAGACCTGTTCCTGTTTGCTAGGTTCCCTTGCAGGAACTTGACTTGTGTTCTTGGCTTTAGGTCCTAGTTCAAGGTGCCTAAGGTAGGAGATTTATTTTATTGGGCTTTCTCTGCAGTCAATAGAGAGGTAGGAATCTCTAGAGGAAAACTCTGATTTCTGGACACTCTCAGTCTTTCCTCATGGGTTTTGAACGGTGCTCCTCTCAGCAGAGTACCTTGAAAGAAATTTGTGCATCTCTCCACTCTGTACTCTCACTAAGGACATAATGTGGTTCAGTACTACCATAAAATAGAACATTCACACTTATGCCCCTGATAAAGAAACACAGTGCAGATGTAATTCAGTTAACTTTTGAAGATGCTTCATCCTGCTTGCAAAAGGACATGTGTGACCATAGCTTAGATTAATTAGTGCCTCACAGTCATAGCAGAAACAAAGGAGACTGAAGTTTCGAGCAAATAAAAATGTCCCATGATGAGGTGTGAGATTAAGGCGAACAAATGTCCTCCTCTGGATTTTGTGGCAATCATGTCACCCTCTAAATAGCCATGAAGTTCTTATCACTATGAATAGTTCTTTTTTGATCTCAGAGGTGTACTGGCAGGACAACCCAAACCTTGTCTGTGTCCTTTTCTCTAGGACTTGTTTAGCATGGGCTGTAACCCTGCAAAATAATTGGACACATTTAGCTTTCTGCATACTGATTATCCCTCTAAAATAAAAAGAACTAATACATAACATGTAATGGCACTGAAAGTAATAGCAAGTTTGAAAATTCAGTTCATAGAAGTGTGTGTAAAAGGCTTAGTTAACTGTTTTTAAATGAAGTAGGTGATGAGGAAAATCTGTTTGAGATTTTAACAAGTGTATATTTTGCCAATTCAATACCAAGGCCATTCATCTTCTTGTGACATTGCAAAAAACCTAAATCAGTCTTTGACTGAGAGGATAAGATGGTAAAGGTATTCTCAGAACACCAAGATTTAGCTTTTGGAAAACATTAAAGCATGACTACGTCGGACCTTCTATGTTATATAAGAGCAGTTTTTCCATTCTGCACTAAATATTATTTTCAGATTTCTCATCTTGCATGATATTGCCTATTTCATGCCTCTGACAAACTGGCTGAATCAAGCTATTTTCCCCAAACTTGAGATGTTTGTGAATAAAGGATTGTTACCTGTAATGTATTTTAAAGGATGAATATATTACAGTATTGTTTAGGCAGGCTTGCAGATGGAGGCAAGGTGTTTGCTGTCCAGTGCCACAGCAAAGGTCTGTGTCAGAGTTCGGAAGGTAATTCAAGACTATTGGATTCCTCCTTTTTGTGCTTGGATCAGTGGGTTTAGGATCTAGCATAGTCTGGGATATATACTAGAATATTTTCTTTTTCCATTTTTCAGTTAGTTTGGTTATGTGACCTATTCTGTCTGTCATATGGCAATATTTTAAACTTAGTGAGCAAATTTACTTATTGATAGGGGTACTAAAATTCACATTTATCTTGCTGATGTTGTGAAGCTCTGATGTGAGGACGGGTGTGGTGGAAGTCTGTCATTTCATGCTGTTAGATTTTGACTACAATGTAGCTCTCTTTTCTGGAGAAAAGAGCATACATCAAGTTCATGGGAACACTTGAATGCAGAAGGGTGGCTTGGCAGTATTTGAGGAAACTGAGTGAGACTTCATTCTTGGGTTTGGTTGTTGGTTTTTTTTAGTTTTGTTTGACACAATAGGGATGGCAAAGTGAGAGGAAAACAAAGTAAGATTAATTCTTCTGCTCTTCAGAGAAGACCTTAAACGACAGAATATCTCTACACTCGTCACTCTGGTATTTATCTGTCTTGATTATTCCTCTCCTGTTGAAATATGATTCAGCTGGACGATATCTTCACTGAAATACACTGGAGAAGTATGGAAATGCAAACTAAAGTTTTTCAAAGTCAGAATCTATATTTGTTTTATCTATCTATATCTGTGTTTGTTGATTCCTGTAAGTGCTATGCAATTGCTTATCTCTAAAAATGTTTCTATGTTCTATATACTCATAGTGTGGGGTTGGTACCCTACCTTTCTCTAATTAATGGGTAGAGCTGTTGATTCACCTTAGACTTGAGGCATATTAGGTACAGGATTTTTAACTGCTTTTGTTTTGCTTGGTGTGTTGTTTTTTTTTTCCTGTGACTGTCAGTTCACTGTAATTTTTCCTTCACTTCTGAAATAAAATTAATGGAGAATGTTCTACCCTCCTCTGGAGGCTTTCAGGTTACTCCTTTCCTGATTGCACTTCACATCTAGTCTAGTTTTCTAAGGACATGAGGTTCACCCCGTTGGTCTGTACACCTTCTCCCTGCAGTGACTTTAGCATTTGTAAACCTGTTTGCAAAGGAGACTGAAGTTTCAAAGTAATTATGTTTTATGAGTTGTGTAATTATTGGTGTCTGTATATAGGACAGATATCTCCTAAGTACCCCACTGAGGAAAAGTGACAGGACACATTAGGTGCCTTTTCTCTCCATTGGCAGCAGCCGTTGGGATAAACCAAAGCATTTGTTGCTGCCCTTTACATGAAAAAGGTGGTGTGGGAGGACAAAAAGTGATCATAGAAAACCAAGCTTCAATAGTTCTATTGCTTTGTGGAACAGATTATTGTTTATTATATGGAAATTCAAGTGGAAAAAGTGGCTTAGATGGAAAAAAAAATCTACTTAAGTTTCTCCTCATATTTCCAACAAGAGAATGTGAACGTAATAAAATGGTTGTGTTTCTTGAAAAATATTTAGTTAAATTTAGCTATGTTTTCTGCCAAAAAAGGAGGAAGAGTGATAATAAATGTCATTTGAAAATAGAAGTGTCCTTGGCTTCCTGTTTTCAGTAGGCTTAGGATAATTCATTTGTTCTACTTGTAGTTTGTCTATCGATGCATCATCCCTTCCACAACTGTCTGCGGGCCATCTTAGCCAGAGTTTCCTACAGTTATTTTTGCACTATTGTTAAACTGTACCATACAGCATGTTGGTTTTTCAATTTATTGCGTGGGATTAGCACATAGTTTTCCATTGTGGCATATTTGTGTGTTTGTCACTTTTATGGTTTATATGCTAGTGTATGCACAGGAAGACAAACCTTTTCCCTTAGTTTTCTTCTTTTGTATTGTTTAGTCTGCAGTGCCTTTATAGCAACAATTTTTAAAAGTCAAATTCCTGGAATATAATCAGTTTGCTTGAAAAAACGAAGAAAAGTTTGGGGGGCACAGTTAATGTGGATTAGTGAGTGTTCTGTGAATGGCTTTATTTTACTACCCAGGGCTGTAGAGATGGAAAAAAACAAATGCCTATTTTTATTTAAACTGCTCAGTTTAGTCATTTAGTCTCAAATACCTCAGCATGCCACTTGCACAGAGACTACTGCCTGCATCAAGAGCTTTTTTTAAGCAAGTAGAGCCCTTCACATAGGCAAAAATATGCCTGCATGCGTATCATTGCATGACAAGGACCATATGTTTGCAGTTTTTGTATATGTAACCCCAAACCAAGCAGTAGCAGGACCACATGTTGTCCAGCTATTACTTTATCGCAGTTGATCTAAAATTGACAAGAGATTTTTTTTCTATGGTGCTGACAGTGTAGCTATTTTTTCGTATAATTTTGAGCTTGTAGAAAAGACTTTTTTTTTCTTTAATTAATTTCTCAATGGTATCAGTACTTACATGACTCTCAGATAAATAAATTAATTGTTTTATCTTTTAACATAATCAATACAAACCACCAAAAAGTTAGAAGCCTTATCATTCAATATATAGATTATCACCATGCACTGGAGGATTATTTAGCTGTAATTTGAGGAAAAAAGTATTGCAAATACGGTTTCTGTAAAACAAGGAGTTAACGTTTTAAGCAAAACAATCAATTACTTGCATAATTGTTATTTGCATAACTTGCCTTTCTGATGTGTGTAGTTTCAATGTACCACATATTTCTAGCTCAGATGGTATGCAGTAACCAAAGACCAGTAATGAGTTTGAAATTCTGTACTATGCATGTATTACGATAAATGCACTGTGTTGGCTGCTTCTGCCTTTTCCATTTGTTAAAAGTTGTTGCACGACGTGTGATCCATGATGTAAAGCAGGCTGAAAACAAAATACTAATTTTCTTTAGTTTCTTTGGTTAGTTAAATAATTTCAAGAATACTGACTGTGATTTGAGGTAAAGAATCCCTGCAGCATTTAGGATTCATTTACTACAAGAGCATTTTATTAATTACACATTGTAGCCACATGGATAGTCACAAAACCAATCACATATGTCTGTATTTAGAGATTTGTAGACAGAAGATATAACGTAAACATAGAAATGTTAAACTACTCATCTGTAGCCGGCAAAGAAGATAACAAGAAGGTTTCTGTTCTCTGTATGATTTGTGAACAATGCTAAGTAAATATTCATCATTAATATATAATAACTGTTGCTTTTGGCAGTTCACTTTTCATTTAATTTGATAATGTGTCCAGTAAATGAAGTGGTACAGGCTGCAGTGTTTTACCATCACAATTGCATATTTTCAATCATTGTTAAATGAAGGCAGCTCAAGGCAAAGCTTTAACCCCCACTAGTTTTGTATGTGATAAAAAGAGAAGGCGCTATCAATCTTTATTGTCTGTCTCGCTTACTGTAATTGCATTCAATAGTCCACTGATTCTGTTGTCTGTGCTAATGTCAGGAACAGTGAAGAGCCAGATGCTCAGACTAGATCATACGCATCCAGTGGCCACTTTGATAAGTTGGCAGCAAGTCTCTGGGTTTGATGATAAATTGTTAACGCTATAGATTATGAGCAGCTGAACACTGGGAGTGTACATGGAGAAACTTCTTACCTTGTTTTAAATCTGGCATTATGATGTTAGCTAAAGGGCATGCCATGTATTATTCAAATGCATCTTGCACTGGAAATGTGCCAATGAGTCATTTTATCCCCACGAATGGTAAAACAACAAAAACAAAAAAACCCCAAACAGCCTCACAGTGATTTGAACATGATATTAATAGTTCTAAGACTGTAAAAAGTATTTCAAAATAGTCTCTGGTAGTTACGATTATCTGATTCACCAAGAGAGCTTTTGGTTTACTGTATTCCATCCTTGACTCCATCTTAATTTTTTTTCTTGTCATATTTTTTCCTTTAATTTGAAGTAGTAGCTGAAATGTTTTACAGAGAACAGTAATGCTTTTTACTGAAGTATGAACAATGATGTGTCTTGGAGGGGGGGAAGAATATGCAAATAGGAGGACAATGAAATAACATATTTGTTTCCTACATGTTACTTTTACCTTTACTTCCATACCAAAAGTTCTTCATAGGTTATTTTTATTTTTAAGCTGTTTAGTGAGTGTCGTCCCTTGGACAAGTAGTTGTTAAAGGAGCTCTGAAAAGAAGAAAAAAAAATAATCAGAAACCTCATCTTCACCCAACTCATGTCATTTTGTCAGAAAATGATCCTATTTTTTTCTCAGGATAGACTTCAATGATATGTTCCCAATTGTGGGTGGTACTTCCATCAGGGCAAGTATGCCTTGCACCAGGTTATCACTTGTGGCTTATGGCCACAGTGCTCCTGACAGTATGGACACGAGGTCTAGATTTTGTGTTGTACACTGTATGAGCTCCATTGTGGTAGCTGTCTATGTGTATTTTGGTGGATTGTTAGCTCTAAGGTAACAGCCACCTTGAATGTAGAAATGTCAGTGAACAAAATTCTGATCAATTAGATCCTTTTTCACATTGTGATGGTTCCAAGAGCAGCAGTTGCTAGCCCTACAAAGAGGAGAGGTGGGGACTTCCAAGGCGGTGGGGACTTTTAAGAGCTTCTAAAGTAGTCATTGATTCTTAGAAACTACATCTTGAACAGAGGCTGTCATCAAGTGGTTAATAGAAGGTGTTGAGCACAGTGATGTCTGAAAGACAGCACAAAACTGCTTGATGCATGGGCATATATTGCATATCTGTAATAATATACCTGCCTGCTTGACATCCTATGCCTCGAATCCCCTTCTAGCATAGGGCATCTACATCAGCAGGGCTCAGTCTTTTAAAAAGTGCCCATGGAGGGGCTGTGTTGTGCACTTGCTGAATACTGGCCCCGTGCACAAAGCGTTTGTGCAGGCAGGGTGTGCAGGTGTTTCTCATCCATGCTGTAAAATCTGGTTCAAGGGTGCTCAAGGTGAGAGCGAATGCCTTCCCGCTGAGGAGAACGTCTTTGTGGAGAGTACTTGGCACTTGAGCTTTTGGGAAAAAGAAATATCACGTCTTCTCTTAAACTTAAAAGGAGTAATTAATGTTCAGCTTTCAAGAGGCTGACTGAGATACTGTGGCTAGGAACTGGGTTCTGAATAACTTTTGGTACAGGCTGGAGGCCTTCCTACAGCCTAGCAGCTTATTTGACTGCTGCAAGTGCTATCTAGGTACCTCAGCTTCTCCCTCTACAGAGCAGACATGATAAATAAACTCTGGTAAAGCTGGCCTTGACTGAGGAGAGGAACACAACACTGTAGAATATATGTGCAAATATTGGTTTTCATACATCATTTTTGTCTTATGAAGTCAAAGTGCATCATATTTGGAAGTGTGTAGTGAACTTTGTGCTACTTAATGCTGCTCTTTTCAGTCTGATGTGTGTGTAGAAGAGTTGCGATTTCATGGAGTTTGGAAAACTAAAATCAGTTTGTTAAATATATGGTACCTACTGTTGCTTTTATTTTTTCCATTGCATTTTGTTCGAATTAATTAAAGTGCACAGATGTTCAATTAAAGCTTAAAAAATCCGTAGCTACAGCTGTTTTGAAGCAACATTGTTGAGATTTAACGTATTTAATAATGGTTCTCTCTCAGAAGAAATTCGATTAATGACTCTCTGCTAAATTATTTTGCACTGATAAATTAAAAAAAATGTGAAGTAAACTATAAAGAGATGTAGAATGTCTGCTCCATTTATTACTTAGAATAACAGAGTAGCCACTAAGATACCAAAACAGAACATCTGCTTTTCTTTGTATACTAACATGTAGAAGAACTCTGCTTCCTAGGAAAAATGTATTGGTTTAGATGGAAATTATTGATAGCTCTCTTGCAATTCATGGAGAAGTAACTTGAAATAGCAACTATGGAAAATTTATCTACTAATGCTAACTGTACTGAAATTTTTAATTCCTTCAGTACTGCTTTGTAACATGGAATAATAGCAGTATCTTGAATATGGGCCATGCTAACAGTTAGTAGCATTGGTGCTTTTAATATAGATTTTTGTATTCTAATCTAAAGAAAGAGATCTTAAGATAGTATGGAAGAGATGTGATAGTACCGGCTACAGCAGAGGTGCTGCTGGACCAGGTATCATTTGAGTGCTGCTGCTTACGGCAGAACCTCAGATGCAGAACAGTGAAGGGAAGTTATAAGTGAGGACTGAAAAATATTTTCTCTTGCTTTTACAGTATATGCATCTTCCATGGTGTTCAGCAGTTTCTAAGTAGAATCTATCAAATCACATTTATTTACCTAGTGCGAAGAGTAAAATATAGAATTATTTGAATTATCACACTTTTTCTCTGGTAGGCCAGCTGGTTATAATCCTGTGGGTTATAGTCCTCCTTTTCACTTAAGCACAGAGGATTTTGCCCTTACGTTATTTTGCTGTTAGTATTGTTATTATTAAGCATTAGTTAGTAGCAGGGAAGCAACCAAAGTATACTGTGACCAGGTGCTCTCCTTGAGGATGTCACATGCCATGCTTCCAATACCTTGAGAATGTGTTTAGTTTATATATCTGCTGCATCCAGATCAAGACATTATGTCCTGAAGAAAGTTACTAGTAAGATCATGTTCAGTAAGATGAAGAAGGACTTTGTTCCAATGTTCCCTGTGCTAGGCCAGAGCTTCAGGTACTAAATTAGAGCGTCTCCACTGGAACTAGCAAAAGTGGGCTCGTTCATGCTTTTTTTTTGTACAAGTTAAAAAACTGCTGTCTCCTTGATTATTCAGGGTCTAAATGTCTAGAGAATTGTTTAGTGATATGGCACAGAATCTGAATCTATATTTATCAACTTGAAGATTAAATATTCTTTTTAGTATGTGTAGCTGTGGATGTACACCAAGGTACATACACTGTGGACAGGGTGGTACGTGTTTATATTTTATTGGAGCTGTTGCATATTTGGATGATGTGCTTTGAACCCGGAGCACATCTGCCTTTGAAGGCAACTGGGGAGACAACTTACAAGACCTGAAAGCATTCAGAGTTTTTTGCACAATCTCAGTGACCACTACCCCATGCCTACCTGTATTTCTCTACTTTTGGACTAGCAAGAGGGGAAGGGGAGCATCTTTGCTGTGAGCTCCAGCTCCATACCTCCTGCTCTCTAATGCCATCAGGAGGCCCAAGGAGAGTTTGAGAACCCTTCAGCCTGGAAGGATTAGAGGTGGCTGAAGGGATTTTACATTTCTCATCAGACCTTACAAAACGCTGCACTTGGCCCTAAGGGAATGCCTTCCTGCTTGAAACCAGCTCTTTATATGGAAATAAAATAACACTCAGGTGTGAATACCTGACAACTATAAATAAACAGCACACACGCAAAAAAAAACTGCAGCAGAAGTTTATTTGCAGGCCATTGTGTTTATTCTTAACTACTTGCCATTAAATCAAAACTAAGTAATTTTTACATGATAATTCATTGAAGGAATACCCTTTGAAAGTCACTCAAAATTTCATACCAGTTTGACATGTTGTTTTGAACATGTGATGGAGCTGTATCGTTTGTAATATATTAGTATAAGCATTCTGTAACTTGTGCATGCAAGAGTGTTTTTTGTATTTATTTTCAGTTCTCGGGTAACATTAGAAGTGATAATTATACCTGTCTCTTTAACGTGTCATGGCTTCACTGAATATTTTTTGACATAATTTTATTTGCAGCTGGTCTGCGAGACATGAGTTCAGTTAGAAGGTTTCTGCTGTAATTCATGGTTTCTGAAAGCTCTACCAGAACAGAAGATAAGAGATAGGAACTGATTTTTGTCTCGGGCCAAAAATGGAATTTTGTACATGAAAAATATTGCCTGTATGTTTTTGCAGCTGCAAATAATTGGGAGTAAACGTAATGGCTAGACCTATTGCTCATTTGTATTTGCAGACAATTACATTTTCATCTCACTGCTTTTAAACTGATACGTGGTTTAGCTCTAAAATGAAGTTACTCATTTATAGCTGAACAGTTCAGGAACTATACATTCACTTCCTTTTATTGGTTTCTCGGCTGCGATGCATAAGAACCCGAGAGCACAAACTGTTTTAACAAAACTGTAGCCATGATTTCAGATTAAGTATGACAAACAAGATGACATTTTGCTTCCTGTGAAAGAAATTACATGGAAATTGAATATATGTACCCAATATCTTGTTTAGAAGGGGGTAGAGGAGTCAGGTTTAGAAATATTCTAAAGCTCAATGGTACAATATTCAGAATTACTGCACCTAGACCTGAAACTATTGATGGTAAAGGAGAAAATTCTTCCCTTTGACTCTAGAATCTTAATTTCTGAATCAAGCATTTAAAATAAAAGTTTCTTTCAGGTACATTGTTGAAAAGAAACTGAACAAATTTGCTTTGAAAAGAGAAAGAAAAGCCCCTTAATTTAGAAATAGATTAGTATGTGAGATGAAATTTCATAGGTGGACCAGTTTGAGGAAGCAGAGATGAATTTATGAAACATTACAGGAGCATTCAATTCTATTTCTTCCTAAAAAGGTTTTGGTATGAAATTTCCCTCAGTTTGTGGTGTACCATGCTAGTTAAACTCTTAATAATGGGGCAGAAGCCTGAATCTGTAGCCTTTTGAAGTCGACGGCAGCTTTGCAATTGAATAAATAGACCTGGGATCATGCCTAATGAATTTGTAGTATTTCTTAAAAAAAATTAAAGAGCTTCCTTTTTTCTTTGCTTTTATAGCAACGTAATAGCAGCGGGTGAGGGGGGGTGTCTGTCCATCAACTTCTGTCATAGAACTCAGTCCTCTGATTTCTCACTTATGTAGCAGTTTCCACCTGTGTTCAGTTGAACGTAGTTGGTAAACAGTATGCTCCTCTGATTAGATGAAAATCTCCACTTTTGGAATGAGACAAATAACTGCAAAATTAAAGTTATTAGAAACACAGAGACTTATAACTGTTCCCCTTTTACTTCTCATATGGGTTGTGTTAGCAGTGATCTGGGCAGATTAAAAAACAAAACAATACTGATGCTTTTTATGCATTTTTCTGTGTCTCTAGAATTAGTTTGAGTTATGAGTATAAAGCCTGGAGTGTAAAGTTCCCTGGCTTTTGTGGATTTCTGTGTTTTAAAATGTCTGCACGTTGAGAAAGGGTCGGATTACTCGGGTAAAGTACTCTTTCATTAGGAGTTTTGGGAGAAAGATCAGCATTTGTAACATGTTGTAAATTCTCAGTTTGAGTTGCCCCAGAATTTGAAAGGAGTATTTGTGTATTCCTGTAAGTCTTGTCAGCACGTTGTTTAGTGAAGGGATTCGGTATGAATGTAACGTCTGTGTAAACGTATTTGAAAGGCAGCAGCAGATACTTACTTCCATGAGCATTTGTGAGGTGAAGTCTAACATCATTGCTAGGTATCTGCATGGATGTTAAATGGCTGTCATAAAAAAAAAAAATTAGAAATGTTCAGGTGTAGAAAATTATTCAAATTATGTAAATATTCAGATGTTTTATATAAAAATAAGAAGATGCCACCTTGTGGTAAGAAAGATGTTTTAGTGTATCCAGAAACCCTTTGGATGAATAGGGTACGTCTGAAAACTGGCAAGGATTTTTTTTTTTTTTTAAGCAAGATTTTAATACATAAAATTAAATTTTAGTTAGGGAATTATGTGACCAAACGTCCTGTTTCCTGTACAATTTCCTCCCACTTACGAAGGTACTCTTGTGCTACGAGTATTTACAGGACTGTTGAAGCAAAAGCTGAATATTCTCAAAGCTTCTTATTCCTGTTTATTTCCAAAGCTACGTGCTGTTATCCCAGAAAACTGGGACTAAGAAGAGGGACGCACCATTAGCCTAGGTAGTGGTCTCATAGCTAAGACTTCTTTTTGTAGTTCTGACTTTATGGTTAATACTGCATATTTTCTCTGCTGAAATAGCAGAGTAAAATGTTATCTCTATTTTGTACTCGGCACTTAGAGTGACTATTATTTGATTTGTAGACAAGTCTTATTTATGGAGAAATAAAGGTTTTAAAAGATTGATAAGATCTCCAAAGTTATCTAATGGATGGGCACATCTAATACCTGTTCTATTGTGCCATTCTTTATAACGGGTTATGAAAAGTTTGTGTTTGTCTTTACACATATTCAAACTTAATTTGCAATTATAATGTGAATTGTCTATCATAACAACATCCTCTTTCTCACCAGGATGCTGTTCTTTAAATGTTTGTTTAGATTAAAAAAGAAAAACTAAAAAAAAAAAAAAACCCTGAAATTTACGCTTTATCTTTTTATTCTGTATTCTGTTTTCTGTGATTTAAATAATCTCCTGTATCTGCAACACATTTAGTGCTGTCATGTACATAATAACAACAGTAGTTTGGTTTACTGTTTACGTCTATTTTACACATTGATGGTCAGAAAAAACTACAGAAAAAATACTAATTGGAAAATCTTACAGTCCGGAATTTTGCACACACACACACACTCCCTCCCCCCCCCGTCCCCCCCGCCCCTTGACAGCAGGGGATGTCTACCCAGTGCAGGCACTTCTGTGCATATTGATGCTAAATTTATATACTACTACTAATAAAAAACGGGTTGGTGTTTTTTCCCCAATTTGAAGAAGTATTGTGCTTGTAATTAAAACATACTTTCTCTTAACATAATTTATTTCCTTGCATAATGTAATTTGACAGAGTATTATAAATGTATATCTCTATGCTTCATGACCCCATTATGAGGACAATTTTTCCAGAGTAATTCATTTGTGTTCTATTTCTTCTTGCTTTTTGATTACACAATCAGTATTGAATTGTGCAACCAACATCCTGATTAAAATGAGACAAAAACCTATACAGCTTAGCTCACTGCAAAATCTCTTCTTGTTGAGTAAAGACAATGGCAAAATTCTTATTTGTTGGAGAAGAAATTATTAAAATGGGTTGCAAATGGAAGAGTAGAAGGTGGAGTTCCAGCTTCCCATGGGAGGAAGGCAGGATAGGAAGTATCAGCCACAAACACTGTTTACAGGAGTACTGCAGGAAAAAAGAACAACCATTAGAAATTTGGGATTGACAAGAGGGATTTGAGAGAAAGTTTCTCATTTTTCTCCAGATTTTAGGAGCACTGTAAGGGACAGTGTTTTTCACAGCAACAATTTATTTAGTTAATAGAAAATAAATTAATAAAAATATTTCAATTCAGGAGCCGTAATGCTACAAAAAGCACAAATATTTTTTAATTATTATTTTATCTTACCACCAGGTGTAAGACACTCAACACCCCTGATGGTAGGTGGCTGCTGCAAACTTAGCCTACCCCAAACAGTTTACAGCTTCTGTGTTTACAGACTAACGCAAAATGTGTGCATCAATTCATACAAAGAAACCTATTCAGCCACTTGAGGAGGGTAACTATACCATTAGTTTGGAATAAATTTTGTGGTTAGAATTAAACACACATTCTGCTACACGATAGGACTAAATAGTCTTAAATGTACATGTTTTTGTTTACATTTCAATTACCTTTGTTTGGGTTTTTTGTTAGTTGTTTTAAAGTATTTGTGAATAATGGAACATTTGATTATTAATTGGCTACTAGTTAGAAAAGCAAAATTCTGATTCAGTTTTTCAGAGTATTAACAAAGTGAATGCTCAGTATATAGACATGGAAATTTGCAATGCCGAGTTTATCTAGAGAATAACCAGCTGAAGAATTAAATCTTAATATTTGAGACTTGAACTTGTCCAGAAAAACTGAGAAACTGCGTTGCAGCTTTGCCTGTTGCACTCTGGCACCCTTACTTTGTTTCATTTTGTCATTTGAGTATGTGTTTAGCTGGATCACACGCTGCTTACAAGCAACAAGAGTAAATTAATCAAACATATTAGAAAATGGTGTGCTACAAATCTTAGCAGTGGGCCAAGTTCAGTAGAATGCTGATTAATATAAATTATTAATTGAAAAAAAAATTCTTCAGAGCAGAAATTTGAACTCATGGTCCATACTTAGTTTTGAGAGCTGTGAGTACCTAATTTTAATACCCTAGCTTTTTTTTACCAGCTTCTCTCCATACCCCATATAGTTTTACATTATTCCATCTTATTTCCTATAGAAATAACCCTACATACTAGAGTGGTACTGCTTGAGGTGTTAAAACTCCAAGTAGTTATAGCTAGAACTGGTTGGAAAACAGGAAACGTCTTATGGAAGAATTCTGCCCAATTCTAATTATTGCCATTAATATATTGTTGAAAAATTTTAAACATAATTTCTTTGGAAGGTATGACCTGGTCTTTGAAAGTGGGGGAAAATACTTATTTTTAATCACCTTCATCTCAAGAGCTGTAATTGAGGTTATGAAGTTATAGTAGATTAACAGGTTAGTGATTTTTTTTTTTTTTTCAATATGGGGAAAAAAATTCAGTGAGTTTCTTATAAAAACTTTACTAAGTGTTCAACCTTTGAACACAAATGCAAAATCAAATGTTTTAAGTTAGGGCCATAAGCTTCACATTAGAAATTAATCATGAGGTGTTTTGGTGATAAAATCTCTCTCATTTGAAAATGTAATTTATTAACCAGCACAATATCTATTTCAGGGCATTATTGAAGCTCAATAAAGATTTTCATAATATTAGAATAATGTGCCAATATTAAGCCTTGTGTGAAAGGAAAGAATGCATTTCTCTTGGCTTGCAATCTCCCTATTTTCCCTCTGCAAAACCAGAAAACCCAGGGGTATGACCTGATTTTTGTTGACATAACAGAGATATTGTAACTGATCTTGAAGTAGACAGTGTTGTTGTTGGGGTAGTGAGGCTCTGGTTCCTTGTAGCTGATGTTTGTTGTCCATGGCTCCCTTTTCCTGTGTTGTGGGTGTGCAAGAGACGAGGGATGCTGATGGCTGAGTAGTCATTCCCCAAAGAATTCTGTGCTCTCCCATGGTCACAACATAGGTCTGTGCTTCATGTGAAGGACCTGCATGGGTAGTAAAGGGTCTAAGGAAGGCTTTAAGGTAAAGCCCATCTCTTGTGCCTCCATCTTATTCCTGCCTCTCACCCTTCCTGTCTAGCTTCGCACTGCTGTTGGCTCTTGCTCACACATACGGCAGTGGAAACGAATACATGATGTTTGATCAAAATGGACTGAAACAGATGGAAATCTTGGGATCGTACTGTGTTTTCTTTTTCTGCACTTGATAAAGGAATAGTCAGTAAAATTATTGGCTCTGGGGAAAAAAACCAACCCTTGCAATTCCCCTTGCATCTGCGTAATTTTCTTTACATTGTAAAAATAATTTAATATGACTCTAACATGTTGATTCTGGGAAGCCTCGTAGAAAAGCAAGAAGTACACTTGAACTGTGCTATTTTGCCTGTGCTATAATTATTTTCATTTATGAAATTCTAAATTCTGTTTTAAATATTGAATTTTTCTGGTGAAATGACAGCTTGTGCTAGCTTTAGGATATGCCTGCTTGGTAATTATTCATGAGAAGAACAGCTGAAAACAAACTAGTTATACACCTTGGCAAGTCACTGTGATTTTAATTCTGTGAAATTTCCCTATGGCCATGTGACTTTATTCTGAAGTACTCTAACAGTGCAGATGTCCAGAATGCCGTAGCTGTTACAAATGTCATTCCTGTATTCGAAGTTTTGAATCATCAGTGCTTCAGGAAAAGGGAAAAAAAAGGAAAAAGAAAAGAGAGAAGAGGAAAAAAGACTGATGATACAGCATGTGTTTTGAGTGTTTGTCACATACTTCATTATGTGCAGCTATCATACATTTCTGGAACACAGATATATCATAAGTAATATATCTCAATGCATGTTCAAGACATATAATGGAATTTACAATGCCTGGAAGAATGCATGACTGAAATGCACTAAGTATTTTAAAATATCTTGTTTAAGCTGTGATACAATAGGCAGCATCAGCACTGACATTTTTGGAAGTTTAAAAGTAAGATAATTTCTATGTAACATTGGAGGAAGAATTGAAATGCTTCAGATTGAGCTAAAAATAAAACATTTCTCTACTTTCGCCTTTTCTTTTTCTTCTCCATATGGCTCCTGAAACATTCCTTCATTTAAATAGGTTTTAGAGCTCTTTCCTTATAGTTCCTGAAGCATTCACTGCTTTTGAGGAAAAAAAAAAAAACATTTTAGCATGTGCTATTTTTGTTATTCTAATTAAAAAAAACAGCTGGTCCTGTGCAGTTCTGACTGTAGTATTTTTCAACACATTGTTCAGATTTTTTTCTCTTTTTCTGTCAAGCTACAGACTACCACCTCTTCTCATCCCACACGAGCCAGCCTCCAAAACACCTGCATGTGCAACCTTAAATATTACATCTGCCAAGGAATAAAAAGAAAATACTTTATTGGTCACAGGACACATACATCAAATTATTCTTATTAGGAATATATATATTTGTAAGTAACTGGAAGTGACACTGGGATAATGACCAGTAGCTTCGTTTTTCCATTCAGTGGTGTTTCTTAGCATGCATTCTTTCTCATACATTTAAACAAACTTAACTGCCTTCATTAAAAAAAAAAAAAGAAAAAAGATAATCAGCCTTCACTTAAGATTTTGATATCTGTAAACGTGTGTGCCTACAAATAATCATTGAAGCTGATCAAAGTCACACTCTCTGTTGCTATGGTAATGAATCCCCATTTTGTTTACGGATGGGTATGCGCCACATGACAAGAAATTATGTCAGGTGGAAAGCTGAGACAAATTAAATTTGTAGTCTGAAGTTATTAACATATGTTTTGTGTGAATGTGTGCGTGTGTATTAACCAAGAAAGGAAAGATCCAGAAAAGTCTATTCTTTTAAAATGACGTGGAAACACGGTGCTTACAACATAAATCATGATGTAGATTATTCCAGTTAGATGAAAGAGACACAGAGCAGTTGGGGCAAGGTCGTCTCTGTGGCATGTCCAAAACAACGGAGGTGTTCTTTAATAGTCCTACTCATTATTTAATTTCCTTGTCCATTGTTTCATCATGTTTGCATTTCCATTTGTTGATTAGATGGCTTTCGCCACTGTCCCTAACTTTACATATGTATGTTTGCCCAAATGGAAGGTCAGAATTAATTTCTAGCTTAAAGTAAAGAAGTAATTACATTTATTTACAAATAATTGCACAAATATTATTTTGGAAAGCAGAAGAATTCATACAATAAATACTAATTGCATTTCAAAACAAATGCTATAATATGCTGATAATTTTGAAACATACTTTGAAGGCCTAAAAGCATGCAATCAAGATGAAAATCTGTTTATCTGTCAATTAGAGCTCACTACTTTTTATGCAGTACTTCTCCTAATGCCAACGTTCTCTGCTGGTTGTTGCAGGAGACTGGCCTTTATGGGTCAGAATCAAATGCAGGTTGGTGTCCGGGCAAATCAAAAGCCTATAGTCAAACTTATCATTAAAGGAAATCTGTTTCTATACAAGTTTTGGATATGACAGCCTTTTCTTTTTAAGTTTTATATGTATGTGTATGCATGTACATATGTTTTTAGAGAAAGTGATTGAATGCGTTTGCCTAAAAGCGACTGTACTAACTGTTTCACAAAGTGTAGATGAGAAGCTGTTTTTATCAACAGTAGTTTTCTCTTCTTGGTCATGTGTTTACATAAAAAAGGATAATAGAAATGCCTCTAGTCGGCTGAGATTTCAGTTTCGCTAGCTTTCAGTTGTGCTTCTCCTTATAGCACCTGTCAGGGTGCCTGAGTGGGAGCCCACCAAAGTCAATGGAGAAACTCAATGAGTTCAGCAAGTTTGGGATCATGACTATAAAAAGAAAAGCAGTATCCTGCAATTGAAATCCATGGAGATTCTGATTCCTGAGGTTGTGGGGGACTTCATACCAAATTAAATAACTTGAGTGTCTGTTATATTTTCCTAAGGAATAAATGCTATTAATCCATTTTTTTTTTGTAGGTGTAGGCATCAGTTAAGAGCGGCAACAGAGACGAGCATGCGCAGAAACTCTCATGCCATGATAACATCAGAGGGGCAGGGCTGTTAGATGCAGCAGAGATGAGGAACTGCTGACAAACTTAGCCAACGCAGACTGAAACAATGCCAGTTTTTTCTTTTCCAAAGTTTGGCTTGTGGAACATATTCCTATGCAGAATATTAGACTAGAAACATACTAGAAACACAGAAGATTAGATTAGAAACAGACACTGCAGCACTTCTATTGCTGCGGTTATATCTATAAAAAAATGCATTGATATTTTTGTACATTTAGATGTTATTATTTAATATAGGATGAACACTGAATTTGTCACTTTGAAGGTCACAGACCATTTTTCTGTTTCTTTAGAAACATAATAATCTTTCTAATTCACATACCATGTGGTGGTGTACCACCTAGCAATAGGTGCGTAATTGAGGGCAGAACTTGACCCTTTGATTCTGTAAATCACATATGATCGTTACAGAAGAGCTCAGATCTTTAGTCGTTGTATGATTGCCAGCTCACCAGCCACCTTTCCTTTGTCACATTATTTTTTAGAGTCTGACACTCTAATGAAAGCAATACAAAAGTCTGCCAGAGCCCAGCTCAGAATGCCCAATTTGCTTTGACTGCCATTTTAGAGAGCAAAAGTGTGTTCCATTATTTGTATTGATATTAGTATGAACTTAGAACAGCAGATCTTCTGGACAGGGGCTGCAGCTTTAGTTTTCTTTAAAGGGTTGTGCTCATTTGTGGTATCACGTAAATAATAATTCAATAGTGGGAAAATCTGTACATTGCTGAAGGTGGACTAATAGACTTCATTTGGCTCTGTGGAACACTAGGATCTAAGCATTACTCAATTTTCAGCCCATACACCTAAGCCATAAGATTTCAGAAGATTTTATGTATGTCTTTGTGTATAAAAGCTGAGCAAAACTCGTTTTCTTTGGCCCAAGCTTCTAGAATAATCTGTGGTACATTCAGTCATACTCATTACCTGATTCTGCTGCAAGGAGAGGAAGTGTGCTTTTTGGCATGCTGTTTTGAAAATCTTGACTTTCTTTTCCTTGTCTTTCTCTGCTACAAACTCTTTCTGTCCTCCTCATCTGAGGTACTTGGGAAGAATGAGAGCATTAGAGCAAGCTTGTCAAATGTTAACGTGATAAAGAAAAGGCTTGGAAATTCATTTTGTTCCCTGGAGAGAGGCTGTATTATTCTGAGGTGCCCTCTGCTGTGTCAAGAGCTAAAGATGCTTCATGAACCACACCTAGGCAAAGATGAGTAAGACCCTCCCTTCGAAAGGCCTGGACCTGTTGAACATCCTTTTCATCATTGCAACATATGGTACATTGGAGCGTCTTGGATTAATCATCTCTTCCAACAAGTAGAATTTCCTTTTGTTAAGACCTTAGGGAAGCTAAATTTTTTAAAATACATGCTGGACAGGACTGAAGGGTTTTTTATTTCCTTTGCAACTGCATTCACAGAAGCAAACCTCCAAGTTTAAACTTAAAAACCAGAGGCAGCAAGGGTTTCAATTCAGAGCAAGAAAGATCCATTGGTCTTGAGAGTCTATGAAGATCCTGCATTCTCCCGAGTGCTGGAGAAATTCGTGAAACTCGTTATCTTCCAGTCTGGCATTTTAAAGAAATCCCTGGCAATATCAAAATTAGCTTTGGAATAAATGTGTGTAACTAATATTAGAACTCTAAAAATAATTTGTTTAATCATTGTTGCAAAACAATGCTTAGATATTCATAGAGGCAGGTTTCTTATTTTTTTCAATGGAGACAATTGAGTCTTAATTTTCTATGCAGGTATTACCAATGGTCTGCATAGATCTTGAGCCCTGAGGGATTTCTGCTGAAACATGACAATGAGAACATATTGCTGCATCTTAAAAATACTTCTATCATTGTTGTTCAACACAGAGAGAATTCTCTGACTTCAGAACACTTTTTTTTTTTTTAAAAAAAGGGCAACAAAAATACAGTCTTCCCCAAAACTATTACTTTTCATTCTGAGAATTTGCATGATACAACAGAATCTGAAATATAGGTTTTGAAAATGAACTCATTTTTAGAAACCCAGGTATGTACCACTTATAAAGAAGTTGGATGCACAGGGTAAATTAATATACGCAGTACAAAGTTAGGCTTCCATATGATTTATTTTGTTCATTTGCTTCCTTTTTCTACTTTTATTCTGAATCTTTCTATTGTTAGTCTTCCAAAAGGAATACAGTACAGCAGATTCATCAGAGACCATTATTTACTGATTCTGTATATTGTTTTCGTAATGGTTGAACTCAGCAATTCATGAACTGATTACTGAGTTTTAGCAAGTGGCTAATGAATCATTGATGCTGGCTCAGGGAGAAACAGATTCCTCATGTTTCTGCAATTCTGCAGGTTTCCTCCAGATTTCACAACTAGCTTCATTAATTTCATTTATTTCTTCCCTATCTTTCCCTCTTGGAATATTACCTTCAAATAACCCAAAGCCAATAACTGCATATAAAGTATCAACTGTTTTTCACCAGTGGTGACCGTATATTGACTAGAAGTAGATTTAAGAAAGAACACTAGGATTTGCAAGTTTCGTATGTCTCATGTGATTGAGAAACTATCAAGAAACCTTTAAGTCTTTATAAATCAGCTACAAGGTGGCACTAAAATAAGATGAAATTTCAAATTAATGATTTAAAGAACTTAGCAAAACAGAATTGTTGATTAATATAGCATAACATATTCCTTGCCCATTATGGAATATTAATGAATTATTATTAAAGATACTCTAGTATAGTTGAAATGTAGCAATAGGAAAACTTTAATAGGGGCCTGCAAAGAAGGCTCTTTTTGCTCTCATTTTTATCTTTCCGCTTTTTGAAATGCATGTCCCTACAGAATTGTTACAAGATAATAGAACTCAAAGATTTATTTCTGATAAAAGGTTTAAATTGCAACAGCAAACTATAATAGACCAATAGCAAGGCTTAACAGATATTAAAATAAATGAAGAAGAAAGAAAAAAGCATAGACTTATTGCTTACCTGTCCATGAAAATGGATCCATCTTATTGCAACTTGGTAGTAACACTCTATAGCCTGAATGTTGGAATTCAGAAAAGGGGTAGACTCATGGGGTTTATTCACTAGCTGCATTGCAGGGTGTGTGGCTGTGTGTGTAGGGCTTTGTTTATAGTGATATCTGATTTGAAATCAGATGTCTGTGGTCACCGATACCATTCTTACACTAGAGGAACAATTATTTGAATATTCAGTTTGGGCAGCCTGCTGCATTTTACCTTGCGAATAGATATAATCAAGTTTGGATATTTTTTAGTAGGTTGAGAAAATGTTTTTAAAGAGAAAAACTAAGTATTTCAAGAGAATAGCAGAATGTTTCAGTTGATGTAATTCATTATATCACAAAGAGGGCTACATGGAGTTACAGATGACATACTGACGGTCTCATGTAGGATCCTTTTCCTTGTGTTATGTTTCTCTCTCTAGTATTTGGGTGTGTGCTCTTGTGCTCTTGCTCTGTCTCTTTTATTTTCTCCTGCCTCCTCCTTCCTAAGTAGAGAGGAGCAGTCTCATGGTGGGAGATTAAATCTTACTTGAGTCCATAGAAAACATGAGGAATGAGGGGAATGAACCACAACTACTCTTATATGCAACAGAAAAATTGGCAGGCTAGAATATTTATGCTTTTGATGATACTTTTCTTCCAATCTTGCTCATAAAATCAGATCATCATGAAAAACAACTTGATTGAGTTGAAAAAGTCAATTTTCTATAGTTTTTATTGAAACTTTCCAAGCAGCTCTTCACACAGTTCCTTAAGTAAACACGTGGTTTTGTGGTTCTCATGACTCAACACCAATCACTGCTTTGATCTTTATGAAATGTGAAGATTGCCAGGGGCTAATGTAAAGAATTTTTCTGTCTCTTGGAACTCTCTTTTCTGAAAAGGGAGCATTGGTACCATTTTAAACCACAAATAACAAAAAATCTGATTTTCTGAAGTCTGAAATTATCCTACTTTCATAGCACAGGCAGTAGCAGGCTGAACTGCTTCCTCTCATCTTTCTTTTCTCTTCATATTTCTATTCATAGAGACTGTCTGCCATGTGCGGAATTTAACTGCAGTTAATAAGGTCTGATTGGAATTTTCATGAGCGGTATCTTTGTCAGATTTCTTCAAAATTAATGAGAGAAGATATTTTATATATTCTCTTTCAATAGGTTAAAAAATAATAAGAAACCCCTCTTTAAGCTTAGGAAATCAATAAATATTTTGCAGTGCTACGGTAACCATTTTTTCAGTATGATAGATCATTAAATTAAGTTACATTTGTGATGTGCATGTATTTTACAGGACAAAGACTGTGAAAACTTATGGGAACTTTATTTCAAGAGCAGGTGCACATAAAAATACCTGGATATTTTTTCAGGTGTATTTAGTCCTGCTGAGGAGTTAAGTTGAAGTGTTTGAACAATTATGTTTAAGAGAAGATTTTAATATTTTTTCTTTAGAATAATGAGATAAAAAAATAAATCTGTGAAATAGTACCCCGCTGTATCGTACTGCAGGCTTGGATAGAGTATTGTATTCCAACTTCTCGCAAACCGCAGGAGCAGACCACATATCAGGCACAGAACAAAACAACAAAAAGGAAATCCCCCAAAGTCTGACCAGAGGCTGTTAGATTTAAGCTGAATAGAGCTAATGCAAAGAGCCTTAGGGACAGATCCTCAGCTGGTATAAACAGCTCAGCTAAGATTGGGGTCGCAAACAGGATTGTTTACACGAGAGGATCTGCCCCTCAGTGCTGATAGGACTGGGAAAAGTTTGCTCTCAGGTAGACTTGCTATAGTTTTAAATAAATAAAAGCCAGTCTTTTCAAGTATTTCACACTCTTTTGTTCCAAAGTCACTTCTGTTCAAAGACCTCTGTATGTGTATGTTGAATTTGATAAACAAGGTAGACAGAGAGTTTACAGACTCTGTGCTTGTCAACTTTCTCCCCCTTTTAAAGAGCTGCTTGTGTGTAAAGCTATTTGGCTGTGTGGAAGTTCTGATAATGCAAATAAGCAGCACAGTCTTTCATGCCAATATTCCCTTTCTACTTTTGTCCAGGCTGGCCTGTGTACAGAGAGAGGTGAGCTATTAATATGCCTTTTTACAGCTAAATTATCTGACTCCAGAATTGTTCACAGATTCTATTAAAGACCCCTATGGAGGATTGCTTCTACAAATAGGCATTTTAATTCATCCGGGTACACTAAGGTGTTACCTTCCTTTCATTAATAAAATGGAAACTCATAAAGAAAACCAGATTATCCTGAATTTATGATCAAGTAATTTTGTTTCTCTTAGCTCTGGTAATAATTGTAGAACATTATTTCCGTGTTTCTTTTCCTTTCTCCTTCATATACATAGACAGTCTTAATTTCTCATGTTTATTTATTTCCTCCCCCCTTTTAATTTGACAGGAAAAGCTATCTAGGACCCCAGGAGGCAAACACTGAGAGTTAGGAATTGGTCCTTCCCATCTCCACTTTAATGAAATAATAAGTAATTGTTTCATATTTACCAATGCTTTAGAAATTCTAGGTTATTCTTTTTGTGTTCATCTTAAAAATTCTTAAAATGGTAGTTGGTGGCTTTTTAATATATATTTTGTATTTTTCCTGTCTTTTTGTCATCCGCACTGTAATTAATCTCTCATCATGATTTAAATTTCCAACTTTTAACCTGCATTTTACTATTTTTCACCCTGAAATGAAACTTCCTTTTATGTTTTTAAATGAGTTTTTTTAATCTTTTCTTCCAAATCAGCTCAAACTGAATGTTGTAAACAGACTGATTCAATTACATTTCAATACATTTGGGGTGCTCAACGGGGATAAATCACCACAGATTGACTGACACCAACCTCTCTCTGCCACTTTACATAAATGACAAGCCTCTCTCTTTGTTGACAGATACTTTTCGGGGGAAAAACCCTGAATCCAGTTCTTCAGAAGGCAGATCATGCTATGGATCACTGCTGCAGAGCCCTTCTGAAGCACCTCTGCAGAGTCCACTTCAGTTGAATGACTACTTCATGGACTTAAAATGAAGTGTGCAGAGCTAAATTATCTCTGTAGATACTTTGGCTAAACTTCTGGTAGCAGGCTATGCTTATGAGATCTCTTAAGAAGCAATTACAGAAAACAGCCACTGCCTTTTCTGACTGAATGAAGAGTAGTGATCCAACTGGATTCAGTGCAGTAACGTGACACAGGGTAGTGTGGTTACTCTCCAGCTATATTTCAATGTAACTAAGACATCAGCAAAATTTGAGGCATCTTTTTTCCTTGTGTCTTTTCATTCAGAAGTTGTTGATCTCCTTTACAATAAAGGAAAGGAGGATTCAAAATTTAATTAGAAAAAAAACACCCTGTACATTTAAAGTTAAATGACTTAATAAGATCTTAATCATTGTCTACAAAAACTGGCAACAAAAGTGGGAGAGACGAACCTCTATTCTTGTCATAAGGAAGGAAAAAAATCTTCCTTGAACTACAGCTTTTAAATTTTCTCTGATTTTCTCTCTAATTTTTCTTTGATTTTCTTTCCTTGCTTGCCTTACAGGATCATAATTTGCCCCTTAAAACATTTTAAATGGTTCTCAAGTAGTTGCTTGGGTACATGATTCATCTAAATTACATACAGTTCTCACTGTTTTCTGAAAATTGTTGCTGATGTCTATTGAGGCAGGAGCCATACTGTGGTTCACAGAAAACTAAGTATTTTGTAAGCCAGATTTTGAATATCTGTTTAGTAGAGTTGTACTATGTGTAGAGAGTGACCTAATAGCCATCTGCTCTAAAGCAAATGTTGGTCAATGCCTATTTCAGTACAAAAGAGCTGTTTTACTGCTTATCATACAATTTTATATCCATGAGCTATTACTGAGTTAAAAATGATTTTTTTTTATTTCAAAAATAGTTTCCTTTAATTAGTGGCATTCATTATTTTTGATAATCTAGTAACTGAAAAGTAGTTTATGAAGATGGCCTAATCTCTTTTAATGTCTCTTGGTATCATGGACATTTCACTTCTCTTTCTAAATGAAATCTTGCTTACACATTCTTAACCTGCTCAAGCATTGAAAGCCAATAAACTACAGATTCTCTTAATTTAAAGTTGCTGAAGTTGCTGAACAGAAATATTTTCAATTTGATATTACTTTGATACAGGAAGCAATAGCATGAAAATAGCAGAAAAATAAAATTAATCAGTTTTTTTTTTGCATTTCATTTATATTATCTAATGTGTGGACGTAGGAAGCCCTTAATTAAAGAGTCCCTGTACATGTTAAAGACCATAAACTCTTTTACAGAGTTAGGAGAAGTTTGTGTCTTAAGAGGGAATTGGGGTAGGTCCAGTGGCATCTAGATATCATTTATTTGTCACACATCTTAAATGATGTATTTTAAGGCAGATAAGTATATTTCCTTTGTTTTATGCTGGCATAGGTAAAGCATGTAACTGGCAAACTGAGTGGCACAGTATCCTTCACAGTAACACCTGACATAATATGAGCATCTTCACATTTGATCCATCCTTATGCATTTCTGACTGTTGGTACAAGAATGAAGGTAAGTCTCACCCACACTTTCTTTGGCATGAAGCAATCCCACTGCACGTTTTTTTTTCTAACAAGCTCTATTTTCTGTTATTAATCATTTTACTGTAACCATATGATGTACAATAATAGCCTATATGTGTAATTTTAATCAGGGAAAATCTGGATTGATGTGTTTAATAAAAATTAAAGTATTGTTGGCAATTGAAATCATAAGACTAGAGAAATCCAGACAGTTTTGAGAATTTTC
Organism: Cuculus canorus; assembly: GCF_017976375.1. Lineage (NCBI taxonomy): Eukaryota > Metazoa > Chordata > Aves > Cuculiformes > Cuculidae > Cuculus > Cuculus canorus. The sequence continues at coordinate 78,766,677 of NC_071403.1, forward strand.
TGTTGTTTAAGTATTATTGCTTTCAGAATGCATTAAGTTCTGAAATTAGTCTGAAAAGAATTAATTGCACAAAATACAAGGTAAATATTCTATTAATTTTCCTAACCAGATACAAAGTAGAACGGAGGACATAAGGTGGTTATTCTGCCTGTAGTATGTGTATTGCATAAAGTACAATTTCCTGCGAAATGACTTAACCTGTACAGAGCATAGAATTTTTGCTGCATGTACATTGAACTTCATGCCAGAGAAGTAAAAGTAATTTCCCTAATGACTGATTGAAAATCGTGAGATCTGCAGAGCATCCACTTTTTATCTCTAGCAGAGCATACGCAATCTCTATCTGCCTATTTATGACACTGCAGTATATGACAAAGACTACTGCATCATGCAGCGTTGAAACAAAAAGCACGTGTCAAAACTCAAGTAGGAATCTTTGAATGGTCTCCTGAGGAAGAATCATTCTGTTTTGTTATACAGGCTTGCCCTGAAAATGTCTCTGTAAAATGTGTCAAGAGGACTTATAACACTTCATGTAGTCCAAATGCCCTCACGTTTATTCATAAATACATTTAAGTGCATGGAAGCTTTTGAATTGCGGGTCTGATTATATGTAGCTGCTAAAATCTTACATTTTAAAATACATTACAATATAGTTTGATTACAACTGCCTCACAGCCATGTCTCCCATTGGGCTTTCCCTGCCCTCCTTTCCCTTTTCCTTTTTCTGTTTTATTTTGTGTGGGTGAAGAGCCGGTGTGGACACTGAGGGCTTTGCGATGACAGACGAGGTTGCAAAGAAGACAGCTGTCTAGTTTGGGGAAAACAGTTTCTGTGCTGTGTTGCAGTATGTGAAACGGTGGTGCTTTTTTTCAAGGAGGCAGGGAGATAGGGCTAGTCCCATTCGCTAACATGGATCCAGTACAGATTACTGTGGTGAGTTTTACAGTACAGTGGCAGAAGTTGTTCCAGTTCCTATTGATGTCAGTACAGACGTTTACTTTACCTTATTTGAGGTAGGATTAGACTGTTTATGAGTAGGTCCCTGCGTGTGTTTAGAAAGTGAGCAGTTAGTAACCAGCTCTAAAGGAGCATCTGTGTTTGTCTACAAAATCCTTTAATATGTCTCTGTAATCTTAAGAATTCTAGTGCTTCAAAAGTTTCTTCTTTCTTTGTTGTTAGAAGAACCAGGTTTAAAAGGTGCATCAACAGTGTTACATTTTCTCCATGAGTTGTTTATACTCTCTCTCTTTTTGTACCTACATAAAAATCTAAACCAAGGGTTGTTATTTCTAAGGAGTGTACAAGACAATAAATAGCTGTGTGTGCTCCCACTGTCACATCATGTTTCTGTGAATCACAAGGTAATTACTTCAAAGTTTAAAATCTGTTCTTCTAGAAACTATTGCTCTTTTATTCCTAGAAATAAACTGTCATCATAGTTTATCAACATTGTCATTGACGATCTACCTGTTCTTATTTGGATATTGATAGCCTTAAACATGAGTTGGACTCTTTGTGTACAGAGTCACCTACAGGTGTGAGCAGTAAATGTAAATCAATGGGGAATACTCTGGGTGACAAAATAGGAAATTCAAGTTCATGTGACCAGCCAGTGCTAATACAGATAGTTCTAATGTATTTCACATGAGACATTAGGATGGTATTTTCTCTGTTCATTTCTAGTCCTGTCAGCTGGAAAGCTCCAGACTGATGGACTAGTTTTGAAAGAATATGAATAGCTCTTGTGCTGTGTCCGGTATTAACCTCGTTGATAATATTGTAACTAATGTCCATGTCTATGGGTGTGTTGTAGCTGAGGATATAGCTGCCTTCCTACAAAATTTATCGGTATTATCAGTATTTAACCTCATTAGTTTATAGAGTCCTGTGGAATACCTTGTCAATGAAAGGAGTAAAGGAGCACGTATTTAATTTTTTATACTGCCTATGTACATACACACAAGTCATCAGTCTCATTTGATACTTCTCTAAAATATTTGTAAATGTTATTTTAAATACACATTTAGCTGGTTCATTATTAAATCTTTCTACAAATTTCATCTTCTATAAGATGTTAAAAATCTTCAGAATTCATCAGCATGTCTTAATACTTGTGCTTGGCTAATGTTTTACATTTATAGGAGTTTTAAAAGGCAGGTGCAATGTGACATATCACAAGAAGCAAATTAAACTCTTGTAAAGCACAGCTGGAATGCTAAAAATGTGTATTTGTAATTTAAATATGTGACACCATCACACTGTAAAATCAGTTCATAATTAGAAAACATCTGTTTTTTTCCAATATGATGTCTAATAGTATATTTAAATAATTTAGAAAGCAATAAGGGGGGGAGGGGGGAGAGTCAAGCTCTAGTAAGCGATTCAGGACATTTCTTTTGTTTAAATGTCCTCTTCCAGATTTTTGAGTAACCCATCATTTTGAAGCTAATTCTTGGTTCACATTATAATCACCATTGATGAAATACATATGCCAAACATATGTGTTGTTATGACCTTATTGTCAGTCAAGAAACAGGTTTTGTAGATGCTATTGTTAAGAAGGATTTACACACTGTCATGTTGCTGGTTTTCTTCCTTTTTGATTATTGGAGAACTGTGAGTCAAGTAAAATTTGATTATTTTAACAGTAAAATTTACATGAAAACATATACATAGTCAACACGATGATGTCTGAAGAGTTTATGATATCTGGTAACATACTTAAACTAGATTAAATACTGACTTAAAATGTATTGGGATCAATTCAAATTTAACTAATAAAGTTTGAACAAAACCACAACTTCTCAAATGAAGTTAACATGGTAGATTAGCCACACATCTGTCATCAGTGTTCACGTAGGAGGGTATTTATATTGGTGTGATGAAAAACCTAATGGATGTTTTTATCCTGCCTTAAGTGTGCAAGCAGAGCATTCTCCCAGTTTATTGGCAGTAAACTATATAACCTTTCTCTTGCCATTGCTTAAGCAAATAGAGGCCATACATCCCTGAACAGGTTTTGTATTCTTTTTTTTCAGGGGCATGCATGTACAAATTCTTGAAAGTCTTCACACACACACTGGCTAACTCCTAAAAAGCATACCAGGCACAGCAGTACTATTCAGAGAGATTTTTCAGCTCAGTAGCTGGGTAGCAGTGTTAGCAAATACTGTGAGGCCCACCTGTCAACTTTTCCCTGGGATATGAATGTTCTGGAGTAAAAACACATTCGGTTTATGTGCTTTCAATTTTAAATGAAACTGATTTTTGCCCTGGAAATGTGAAAAAAAATCTAAAACTAACTTTTTGAGGGCTAGAGTACACAAAGTTAATGTGCTGCAGTTTACATGCATCTATGTCTCAATCGTCTTTTATCAACCTTTGCTGCTGCAGCCCACCACAAGCTTTTCATCAGTTTATGCATTGTGCGCCAGGGCAAATAATGACAGAATATCTAGCTAAAGAAGGGGTACTTAATCAGCAATCAAGATTCAATTTGTTTTAATTTTAGCAGGTGTTTGTGAGGTACATTGATGGGAGAGATAATATGTACTGCTTTCATTAGCTCTCTTGTTTTTGTGCTTGAACATTTAAGAGCCAGATGTTCGGAGGTGAGCTGATCAGAATATTAAGTCTCCAGAGGTTGGTTTCCATAGTGTTTTACATTCCTTTCTTTATCTCCCTCAGTTCACCCTGAGCTATGAGGTGCAAGTACTCACAATGACAGACTACATCTCTGCTTCCTATTCAACTAAAGCTTTAAATTAGTCTAATTCTCAGTTAAAAAAAAAAAAAAAAAAAAAAAAAAAGGAAAGAAACAACACAAAACCTACCAAAAAATAAATCCACAGAAAATTATTTTGTTCTAATAAACTGCAGTTAATTTTTGGTCCTTGGGTCAAACTAATTTCTCACTTAGAACTAGTTTAGTTGATAAAGCTCCTATGGAAATTATTTGTTGAGTAACTGGTATTTTGCCAGGACACTTTACCTCAGTGAGAACGTGGGACTACTGTCACTTGGTAGGCTACTGATTCCATCATCTTAGTAAGTTAAATATATAAACTTGGTAATTTTTCTGTTTTGGGAAAAAGCAAAGCAGCTGTAATGTCAGAATGCCTGAACATGAGAGGGGGCTGCAAAATGGACATTGAGATCATCTTCAGCCAATAGGTGTTCTTGAAAAGAGAACATATAGGCTATATTTGAATATCTTAATTTTTTTATAACATAAGGTCACTGAAAGAATGCATTAGAGTAGACAATAGGACTGCAAAAGAAGGGCAACTTAACCCTTTGGTTTATGATTTTAGCTTTATACATGATACCTTAGCCCTGGCTCAGTAGCTGCAGCAATAAGTCAGTATTCTTCTGTATAATAAACTTCCCCAAAGTTGTTGTGATTTTTCTTAGTAGAGAAAAACAAACCCAGAAATGAAGAGTTAAATAGAACTGCCATTGGCAAATGCTATAATGTTTTCCCTCACTATTAATTGTTATCTGTTTACTTTGATGCTCAAAGATTGCCCTGTTTTACAAGCATATTTTCTTAATTGTGTCACCTTGTACTGTAAGTATGTCAGAGGGGAAACATTTGCAAGTGATTAGATATAGACCTTTGTGTCACCAAATGTATGAGGTACATACCCTTATAGGATATAATTGTGATCTTTTAATATGCGGCCATTGACCCAGACTTGTTATTATCTATTATAGTTTATAATAATGTATCTCTTTATGATTAAATGATGATGCCCGGCAGAACACTATGATTAGCATTTCAGTTATTTATAGATTATGTCAGAGCAGTAATAAACATAAAATGCTGTTAATGTGTGGCTAATGAAATCTGGACATGAACAAGTTTATGAATTGATATAATTCATTTGAGTGTTCTAACTGAGCTGCTGGTTCTTGTCATAATTCAAAAGCTTAGCAGGGTTCACCGATTAGGTGGTAGACTAATTTGCTACAAAAAGTCAATGGGTTTTCATCGTCTTGGGCTATCATACACAGCATGGCTGATTGCATAAGGACTATACAAAGTAATTCTCATAAATATATTTATTAAGCTTAATATGTATTGTGAGGTTAGGATGGAATCAGCTAGTGCACAACGTATATGGAACAAAATCACAGTGTGTTAGATACTAAAAAGATATGTTCAGTAAAATCATTCAGGACCGGATCGATGAGGGAGTTATTTGAATTTTAAAAATGAGCAATTCAATATCAAATATAAATGAGAGCCATAAAGAATGATATAGGTGATTGACTGAGTGTGCTTGACGTTTATTTTACTTTGGCATCATAATTTCACTTAATGCTACAAATACAGTTTTAAACTTAGGCTGCTTAGCACTGAAATATACTCAGCTATTTGCAGACCTAATGGCGATACTGCTTTCCTGTGGCCAGGAGAAACTGAGTCACATCTCACACTAGGGTCTGTGTTTCTATTTTCTTCAGTACTGTAGTCTGTTGAATGCTACCTGTTTTTTTATAATACTGTCTTTTGATTTCAACACACATTGATTCCTGATCATAAAAAAAAGATGTTCCTAGCCTTTGGAGGGTATAAATTGTTTTTTTATGTATTTTTTTTTTTAAACAATGTGCAAGTTGCCTATTGGATATAATTTCCTCTTTGTGACCTTTATTTTTCATCAGAGTCTCTCAGTTCATTGGTGTTTCTTCTTCCCATTCCCTGTGACAGCATCCTTCACTCTCTTCCATCCTTTACCTTCTTAAGTCAAATCTGTCATTGGTTTAATCAGGGTTGAATTCAAGAGCGGAACCTTTTATGCTACCCAGAAATGCTATTCTCTAAAAGTACTAGACTAACATATTCCCTGCATGATTCTGTTTTTTCAGTATCTTTAAATCCTCCAAAATGCACTATTTTAGAACCTTTTGTTTGAACATCTATGTATAAACTGGCTGGGCTTCTTTACAAATAAAGGACTCAGTTACGGGCCTATATAGAATCCCAAATATGTTAGAAAACCACTTAGACAAGGTAAATAGCTGAACCTGTTTATTTATTTACTCTTTATTCTAACATACATAGTAAAATTTAACAAAAAGTATTAATAGATCTTAAAATATTGTAAAGAAGCAAACCTAAATATTCAGAAATTATTTAGTTGTTATACTTCTTATTTAAGAAACTAACAGGAATAGTTCACAAGATTTTTACCCAGGGACAGTCTTGTTAATAATAACATTAATCACTAAATTTTCAAATTTTTTCTTCTTCCATTTTTAAAAATTAAAGTAGTTATTAAAGGAAGAGAGGGAAGTGCTGCTTGAAAACATGGCTACACAGTTGTATAATAATTTCTTACTATAACAAGAGTTCTAACTGTTGTGTTTTCCTCTCACATTTGTATCTTGACCCAACACGTGATCCATATGGGGCCCTGCACTTTAATCTTCACTATCAGGTTTTTCTCTGTTGCTTCCCAATATCATTCACATTACACGCATTCCTTCCTTGTGTTACATAAATCTTTGTCTTGTGCCTACAAAACAAAGACTTATGTAATCATAAACCACACATCCCCAGTCGCTCCTGTCTCCCTTCCCAAGTGGTTGCTTTAGCGCTTCTTGGGAGATTTAGAAACAGATTCATACATTTTTTTAAAGATGTTTTAAAAGAAGAGATTAAAGTGCAATTTTAACGCCCCTGTATATATTATCTTCTCTAGAATGTGGTGCATGAACGAAGGTGCAATTCAAACATCCCCACAGCATTAGTGGCGCAGGGCTCGCTCTGCCTGTGTGCTTTGCACTCTAAGCAGATTATCGGATGTGAACCCTCAGTTTATGTTGATGTTTGGGAACACCACACTGGAGATGCAGGTGATTCGTCTCCTGTGGAGTTAGGAGGATTCTCCAATTTATGATGAAAAACAGTGTTCTCTTGTAGGTGGCAGCTCTTGGGCTTTTTGTAGCATTGGGGCTGTGAGGACTTTTAATCTTTGAGCATCTGTAGTTGGACCTGAAGCTGTCCTGTGGTGATTGTGTATGTGTGCACGTGTGTGTGTCCACGTGTCTCGCAGGGACATAATATTTGACTGGCTTTTCTTAGTGGCTTCCTGCAATGTTCCTAAGACTTAGGTGAAAGAAAAATAAAAGGCTTTGTAGAGGTAGGGAACTGAAAACCAGTAGAAAAATTCTTAGGTCAGAGAAGTCCTTCCCCTTAGCGAAGCGTCCTTCATGTAAATTCTAAAAAGAGAACCTCTATCACATCTGTTTGCTACCTGCAATATCATAGTTTGTGTGATTTCCCTGCCACTGTTTATTTTACCTTTCTTCTTAGTTAATTAAAAAATGTGGTTGTTGGTGCTTTTTTTTTTTTCCTGTGTCACAAATGAGAATGCTAACATTTCATTTATAAAGTGATATGTGGTTCAACTTCTGCTCTTGATATTTTCAAGAGGCCAGTGATTAAAAAACCTATGTGGAATATGCTCTATTATTGCCCTCTCTAGGCATTGTCGCATAAAACCTTAAAGGTTCTGGTGCTAAATCCCCAAGGCAGCATTTTGATACGTGCCAGATGTTCACTCATGGGAGAGATAAATGTTTAATAATTTTTGCTATTGTTACTGTTTTTACAATGTGTTATACTGCCATGGCTTGCTAAGGCTAAAGCTCTGTTTTGCTAAAGGAACAGGCATATAATAAGTAAGATGTTTACTTTTCCATCATCTTGGTTTTGCTAATATAGGAGATTTCAACCTGAAGCACAAGTAGCCCACTTCTCTCAGAGTTGACAAAAGGGTTTAACTGTGCAATCCAAAATCCCGTATCAGGAGAGAAAGGCAGCAAAAATCCCTAGCTGATTTTGAAAGTCCCAAAACTTAATTTGTCTCCAAATAACAGCTTATAACATATTTGCACAGATTCCAGTGTAAAGCAACAATTGGAAAAAACAAAACAAATTAGAAATTTTAAAAAGGCTTGACCTGCTTGTGTTTCTTTATCCAAGATGAGTAATATTAATCCCATTTGTCTGTGGTTCTTGCATCCAGTGTAACAGAACAATAGTCATATTTTTAAATCAGAGAAGTGCCAAAATTTTTAAAAATAATATTATCCTCTGGAGTGAAATTGACACTTGTCAAAACACAATGCCAACAAAATTATTGTAGTTTTTGGGTGCTAGTGAGAACTAACAAGAAACGCGGTGCATTTCCCCCCCAAATGGAAATAGAATAAAATCCTTAAAACTTGAGGCAACAGCATATGGCAGGTTTGGATCAAGTCTGGATTTTTAGGTATCTTCTGTGCAACTGTGAGGAGCTCCTTTCACTGTTGCTGCTTCTTAGCTAGTGCTGCAATAGCCCTTACAATACTTGCTACAGCAATACTGCGATGTCTCTTTCTCTGAAAAAAAATGAGATCTTCTCGGGTAAATTTGTAGCTGGGGTAACTGGAGCTTCAAGAATATTGATTACTAGTAAGTAACCTTCTTTCCTTCTCCACGTATACCAAATACATATATATGTAAATACCAAATTCCGTCAGCTCCAGATCAACTTTCCCCTTTCCTTCTACATGTATACTTCGTGACTGAGTGATATCTGAAACTGTGGCAAGTACATTTTTCCCTGCACGTCCCATATCCAACAGGAGGAGGGGAAAAGCAAAGGAAAATTTTCGGGTGTCAGGTCATCAGTATGTCCTCGTTAGATTGTATATGATCACTACTCATCTGAAAGAACACTGTTATTGAGAAATGACCTTCCTTTACTAGCCATAAGCATCCTCAAAAGAAGAACTTTCTGAATAAATAAATAAATAAATAAATAAATAAATAACCTTCTTTCCCTCCCTTCTTGTCCTGAAGGGCAAGCAAGGTAACACAAAACTGAAGATCCATCTAATTTAAGAACTATGTTTGCTGAGCTCTTTCTCTCATGCACATGCACTCTTTCACATATTCACCTTTCCCACTGCATTATCTTAATGAAATGAAGTAAGCCTCCCCCCATCTTTCCAGTTCACCCTTGTTTAGAACTTGTAATTGCTTAGTGCAGATTTCCTTAGACTGGAGATCTTCAGTGTTCAGGCACTGAAGGCCTAATTCCACTGTCCTGAATAAGGTCAGTGGAGTTAGATCCACATCCAAATCAGAAAAGAGTCTGTGAATATAAATCTGTGGCACATTTTTCTCCAGGTCAAGCTGATAAAATCTTATTTTGTGAGAGGTTATTATCCTCAAGAAATAAAAAATAATTAGGAATGTAGGTCAGACTGCTTTCAGAATTCAACTCATTTCTAAAATGAAGGAAAAGGTTGGTTTTCTGTAAATTTGTAAGTCTGTCATCCTGTGTAGTACACAAAGTAGTCCTTGAGAATACAAAAGAAATATTTTTGTTTTTTATAAGCAGTGATGAGGCAGTGTAGCTACGTCCACTTGAACAGGTTGTATCTTAGTCCACAGCCTGAGCTAACCGCTTAAATCTGTTTTTCCATTTTCCATATGTGGTGACTGAGTTTCTCAACCATAAAAAATTATTTGTATTATCACTTGCAAGCTGGTCAAATTCTGATGAAATGCACATAGCAGTAGTTGATCAGCTTTTATCTGTCTTCAGAAAATAAAATGCCTTTTCTTTGTTTTATTGGCATTAAACGTCCATGGGTAAGTTTCTAATTCTTCATTCTAACAAACTTCAAATTCTTTCTATATATTCTGCATAAGAGACGTATTGCACTACAGATATTGCCATTAACAGAGGTTAGAATGCCAAAATAACTTTCTGCTATGTTTTGCTGTATTTTCTTATATTTTACTCCATGCTGAGTGTTAGTATTGCTCTTGGCATGATGCTTTACCTTGAAAAACATTTTTAATAGCTGCTAGGATTTGGCAAGCTGTAGTTTCAAAATATTCATCTCTACTGTCACGTGACAAAACAAAAAGTCTTAGATGATGCAAAAGAATTTATACAAACAAAATAATTTGCTTATTACTTTTAAAGTTTTCTTGGTGCAAAATACTTCAGATCTAAAAAGAAGTTAACAGTGATGATTAAGCTCTGGATACTAAACAACAAAACAAAGTTCTGAGCTAGATTCACCATTTGACATAAGTTTCTGTAGATCTTTTAATGCCCCAGGACACAGGCACATTTAGATTGTATCCTAATGTCACTACTGATGATATGTTTTATGTTGTGTTGCCAGGTGAGTTTGAACAGAACAGGTAGTTTTCAGAGCATTTTCCCCCAAGCACAGAACAAACTTGAACAGTAGGTAGTAAAGGAATTCTAAAATTTGTCAGTGTACTTCCTAAATTCACAATGCGTAAGAATGGTCAGATTGCTAAACAGGCTTTCAAAATTATCATTTCAGTTATTGATGCCTGAATGAGTTAGAGAATAGAAGTAGTAATAGTAGTAATGAAAATAGTAGTGGTAACAATGACAAATTATGACTCTTGCTCTCACAATATTTAAGTCAGGAAATTTTACTGTTAAGTCTGGCAAGTAATGCAAACAAAATCTAGGGCCTCTGAAAGCTTGCCCCAGACCAGGCCATTGAGAGGTGTATATTATATATGCCATGTTTTTCTTTTTTAGTGTTACATGTGCAAAAGATAGATCATTATTACCTTCCTTTTCTTAACTTACAAAATAAATACTGTCTTAACCAAACAATAATAATGACACAAGTTGAAACAAGTAGAGTAAATGGTTGAATTGAATTCTCAACTTCCAGCTTTGGCTGAAGGGAGCAGAGGAACGTCATGACGTTGGCAAAACATAATCATGAATTTCATAGCTTTTCTGAGCTAGTAGCTGGTCTTGAGATTGCATCCAGTGTTGTCCTGTCCCATCTTATAGAGAGACTTTCTGGTGCGGCTGCTCAAGAAATAGAGGGACTGCGAGTTGACTGCCAAAGAGGAGGGGGAAAAAAGGCCAAGAAACGGGGAAGCTGCTTGCTTTTGGATAGTTATCTCCAGAGAGCATTTTAAATGTAACACTACTGAACTTAGTTCTGCCATTTAATTTTATATTTTTTTGTTGGCTGAACTCTGAAGTCATTATGGATTCAAAAGCAAAGACTACATGACTATTTAGAACCCCCATATCATGAGAAATGATGGTGAGTTCAAGGATCTGGTAGCTCTATCTTCAGATTGATGATCATCTCAGAATTATATATAAATGTGATATCCCTACTTCACATTTATTCCAGTTCCTGAAATCCTTTTTCTTTGCACTTACATAGTGGTCATGAGGTTGAGTCCCTTGCAGTAGCAAAGAATGATGTAATGGGCATCTGAAAGAGAGAGGGAGAGGAATGAAATGTATTGGGAATTAGATGATGGAAAGCAGTAGGAAGGTGAAGCTGGCATGGCCTGAGCTCTATGATAAAGAGTACTGTCATAGCAGAAGTAACGTTAATGATTAAAATAACAGGTGAGTGCAGGCAAGCCAACAATTACTTTTTTTAGTTCAGGATTTTAATTTAATTTCAGTGTTTGGATATAGTGAAATCTGTAGAAATTTCAAATATTTGGGTTGGCAATAAGCATTTCTTAGCATTTGCACCTATCATAATCTTACCTTTTGGGTTTTGTCAGCCCTAATATAAAAATCACTTGTTATCTGCAGTGGACCTTTTTTTATTTTTTTTTTCCTTTTTAATCCACTGATGATAAGAGCCTGTGGTATCTAATGTCTTTGGTGTGCTTGCTGTAACCAACAACCAACCACACATTTAGAAGCTGATATACAACAGGTGGAGTAAATGGCAAGTGGATATTAGTTCACAGTCTTAAAGAATGGTATAATAATTGCTCCTTCTGTAATTCTCTTTTGTTTCTGTTAGTTTTGGGAAGACAGGATTTTATATGTATTAAAAATGTTATAGGACCCTGTTTCAACCAAGCCTGAGTTGATAATTGTGCTGTAATGTATTATAGCATACAGAGTTCTGAACTTGCTTTTCCTTCCAATATTGAGATATTTATAATTATGTTAATTAATAAATAATAACTTTAGATAGAGAATAATAGCAAGGATGCAGTTGGTAGGTACCGTGGGGCTATTTCAGCTGGGAGATGGCTATATCTGGAACATTAAATTTATTTTAACATAATATTTTTTGTGTTTTTTATAACTTACATATTTCTTCTGCATGTATACAAATAAACACACACGTAATAAAAAGGTATGTATTTACACACTCATTATATACAGAAGCAGACAGAGACAGGGGAGAGAGATAATAGTTTATATGTGCTGTAGAGCTACATAAATGGGTTGTGGTCTTACCATAGCTTCTCCTGATTACTGGTAAAGAAACTAATTAGGTTTTGTCATTTATTCACTTGGAGTTTTGTCTCATTGAAACCTTGCTACTCTATTTAACCTACTTCTAGTCTGCAAATATCTGCTGCCATGTTATGTTATGCTTTTTTGCTTAAATTAACTCCTGAATAATACAGCATTGCACATACAGGGGAATGAAAAGTTTTCACATTTTTAATACAAGACTGATTTTATTATATTACTAGAGAAATAAGTTAGATTGCTCTTGCAGTCTCAATAAATCACACATGAAGTCTTCTTTTTTTCTAAATTAAATTTTTATTTAAATAAAAGTGTTATGTTTGTATTTGAACTGACAGCTAAATCTGATAATTAGAGTGCATGAAGTTGGCTTTGATTGGCATTGTAATTGGATTGTCATTGGGCTGAAAACCTATTATCTTTGGATCATGCCCCATGAAATCTGTTGAAGAAACTTTGCTGCCAGTCATTAAAGCCACCATCTTGGCTTACAAATTAGGTTTGAAAGGCTTTTTACCACTGGGAATGTAATTTAAACCACTGCAATTGCACTCCCATTAATTAAAATTATATTAAAATTATGGTTCATTTTCTAAATATTTTTTCATATTTTATTAGACATCCTTATTACTAAATGCTTAACAAATTACATAGCAGAGCCAGTAAAATTATATTTTCAGATAATCCATCATTTCAGCACATGCTACTCAGCATTAGTGGAATTAGTCAGTGTGTTGATCATTAAAGGATACACTATTTATGTTTTTCAGTACTGGTTTTCATTAAAAATAAAATATAATTATAAACCACGTTTTTTAAAAAAGAGAACAATTTCGCTGAAAATTATAATTAATAGTAGTAGAAAATTTAGACAACTGTTTTAAAATGAACTTAGTTTGTTGGATTGTAGTTTTTCATATATATGTATTTTCTGTGTAAGTCAAAGTTAAATATATTAAGTTGTAGGGTGTGAATAGGACAATATCTTTTTTTCCATGTAACATGAAATGACAGTTACGTTGTGATCAAAGTTGATAATGAAGAACATAGGGTTGTAATCTGTGCAGGTTTTGCCATGAAAATTCAGCAATGATTATTTTTAAATTTGGAAAAACTTTGCCTGCAATATAAACATATAAGCAGAAGAATTCACAGAAGGAGCTTCAGCAGCTCCTCAGTGGCTCCTCAGTGGCTCCTGGAGCTGCCTGCATCCCAGGCACAGCCATGCCCGTGTTGGTTCTCTTCATGGAGATTTTGGTCTGAAGGCAGCGTCTACTGTTAGTCAGTCCTTACACCCATTCATCGTCCATCCACTCTTAGCACGTACAGTACATGAAATTAATCATTCTAACAAATCACACGATATTTGTTTACTTTCTTTTATCTGATTATGTTTTTTATATAAAGCATTAATTATGTTTCAGGCTATATTTATTAAGCAGAAATTTTTTTCAGTAGAGCAACATTTCTAAATACATTCCAGCAAACAGAATGTTAGATAAAGTAAGATGAGAATATGCCTTCCTAGAGGAAACTACTGGAACATCAAACTAGTGCATGAGGGCTGACAGTGTTTTATTTTAGAATGAGTGAAACATCTGAAATCTATGTTTACAAAATTTTTTTCCCACCTACTATACTGATTATATTGTATGGCATTATTTGAGCAGTAAATAAAGCAGCATACATTTATCATTTCTTTTATGACACTGCATTTTTATTTTCCATGAGGTACTGTCAGAGAACATGGATCTCCAACCCAGTTGCAGGCCTGCCTTGGCTCTGCAGTAATCTTGCAGCACTACTTGGAGTTCTCTATGTGGATTTTTTTTGTTCCTACATGAGGTACTTCATCCAGAGGTACCTCATTGCTCAGCAAGTCAAGGCCTAGAAATTCACTTCTTTTAAGGTTATGATTCCCCACTTGATAAACCACAGTGGGATTCCATCTGAAATCCCTGGAGTGCTTTAGACTCCCCATGCTACCTCTTTAGTCTGTGAAACCACTGAACTCCTTTAAAAGTACCATTTTCAAATGAAGCGTATATATTTAGACTTGACTTCAGCTGTTCCCATGTGTGAATTTGCTTACTCTGTACTGCTTAAACATTGTTCTATGTGTTAAGAAATTCTACATTCTTCTTCCTATGAGATCTTAGTTATTTTGATTTATATGGATCTAAAGTGAACTTTCATCTTACAAAATAGTCATCAGAGCTCTAAGAAACTTGGAATATATCTAGTTTAAAAAAAAAAAAAAGGCAAGTCCCAACCTAGGTTTGGAATATTTCTGTCTGGATTTTACATTAGTGAGAGCTAGGATGATGTTTTGTAAAATGAATAGTTAGTAATTTCTGAGTCATTAAATGAATCGTTGTTCACTTGACCTCCTTATGCTTTGACTGACCTCTGTCATTAGGTCTTCCTAGTTAACATGACCATATGTACACCAATAATGCAGCTCTGTAGAATATTACCTTGCATTCCAGTGATATTTAAAAAACAGGAAACTTCATTAGCTTGGGGTTTAATGTCAAGATGTTGGTGTATGGTGAGACTACAGTGTTCTATTGTTGGTGTAAATTCGAGGAAAGTGAAGGAAAACACTTTCGGAAAAAGAAGAGGATGAAACATTAATGCTGTTTTCATTTTAAGAGGCATTGGATAAAAAATCTATGTCTTCCTGAGATGAGGAGCTAGCCTGCAGGTCTGTTTCCTTCAACATCATCCTTATTGCCAGGCTAGAGAAGGTTCCTTATTGTTTTCTCACTCTATTAATTTCTATGAATATTTACCCATTTCTGCAGGATGTCACTGACTCCATTTCAGTGGCCAGGACTGCCCCATGGCTTTAAACCTCCTCAGTTTGCGGAGGGCAATGAATCTAGATTTTTTTCCTCTCTTTTTTTCTTTTCTTCTTCTTATTTTTCCCCAACATGTAGTAAAAGTTATTTCTTAAGAGGTGAGTTACAGTAGTGTTTCTGAATGCAAGAAAGATTGAACTAGATGATTTTTTGAAGTCCCCTCTAACATGAGATGTTCTAGGAGTCTGTGAAGAAGTCATAGTTCTTTTCTTTGTGCTGAACTCATCAGCACAGGTTAAACACAGTAAAATTCAGCGCTGTACAAGATTTGGACTCAGGGAATAGTTATAACTAGTGAATAGTTAGCTATAATGGAAGTGTATTGTATATGGACAGTGAGAGAACCATTTTTAGGGAAGCAGCATTAGGGGAGAAAAGGCATGGGACACAAGGCTTGCAAACATCTGCAGAAGACTCTTGTGATTGTTATTGTTCAGCATAGTCATCTAAGTTGCACTAAACTCTACCATTGGATGATTTTTTTTTTCCAGTTCTGTAGCCTTTTTCACTTAACACATTTGATGTAATATATGGTGCATTCCACAAATTCTGTAATAGAATATGAAATAGCAAAAAAACCCAAAAGCAAATTCCTGTGAATATTGTATTCAGCAGCATTTATCAGTATTTACAGAGACCCATGTTTTTGTGGTCAATGCAAATGAATTTCTGGCTTCAGCTGAAACAGCTAAATATATATTTTTTTTCAGAGTAAAATGATTATTAGGGGATAGAAGTCTCAAATACTGGTAGATTATTCCAGTAGTTAATAAATTAATAAAGGAGAGCTGGCAGGATCAAAATGATTGGCAGATATTCCTGAAATGAGGAGTATAAAATGTAAAAATGGCAGTTTTTTTTTAACAAAAAGGGAAAAAAAAAAGCCTTAGAAAGTGGTTTACCAATGCAGATTTGAATGACAGTGAATCTGGCATTTCTTCTAAATTAAAAGCACCATTTTTTCACTATTGTTTAAGATGGGCAGAAGTCATGCTGATTCTGAGTACGGCTGAACTAACTCCTCTGTTTGAGTAAGGTACTGGGACTAGTTCAAACCACTGCAAGTGGTTTAAGCACATGCAAATCCATTGAAGTTACTGACACTTTCATCTGCTTATTCAGTAGCTGGGTTTGTCCTATTGAATCTCAAAATAAAGAAAAATATATTATTTCTTTACTTTTTTTAAAGTTTTGCCTTATCGCTTCTGGCACAGGTTTCATTTTATTACATCGTGACTAATTATCCCAGCTCACTTTCCAGTAAGATGCTAACTTGTCACTTCAGTTTTTCCCATGTTTTAGTTTTTTCTGTTCTGTATCTTGAAGAAATCTTCTCTCTCTAATCCACTGCCATAAACCATTAGTCTGTAATAAGCTTGGTAGCAACTAGAAGAAAATAAAATTCGCTAACTCACAAAAGAGAAAAGTAATTGCAGTCGGCACAGCTTTGGAAACCAGTCTCCCTGGCTTATTGGTTCAACTGTTCAATTCACCTTAAAAAAAACAATCCCACTCCAGCCCTGCCCTTCTCCCTTTGCATCCGTCATAGAAGATAAGTGACTCTCTCAGTGGAGAACTGGCTGCATGCCCGTTCCCCACAAACAAACTGGAGATTTAACTTCCTTGCTTGCATACCTGAGTGACAGCTTGTATAGCTTGCAATAAGGTGCTGGGGCACTGTTAGTTGTTAACACTGAAGGGAATGCTCAAAACAGGAGCAGTAGGCTCAATGTGGCCATGAATGCCTATGTGTGGAAAAGGCTACTGGGTCAGGGAGTTGGAGGTCAGCTTCCAGCTCTGCCGTAGCTCTTTGTGGGGGCAGTAGGCATGGCATGCTGTCTTTCCGTGCCTGCGTTGAGAATGAGCAAGCATATGTAAAAATGGCATAGGAATAATGCTTTTATCCCATATTTTTTGTCTTTCTCATGAGGAAGCATGTTTAATGCCTAGTACTAGCACTATCCCTGCTTGGAGCTTCCGGATGCAAATGCACAATAAACAAAAATTATTAATAATCAAATTAAAGCACTAATCCGAGTTAAAGGCACATTTTATTACCTTCTCTCCAGCTATTTTTTTTTCCCATTGTGTTACTTAGATTCTCTACATTAAGCTAATATTTACTCTTCTTGCCACAGAAGAGCAGCAGAGTAAATAGGATTTTGTATAAGGAAGCCGGTGGAGTTAAACAAACAAGAAAGTGGCCAGTTCTAACCTTTCCTGTGTGAGCCTCAGCATCCCCCAAAGACCCAAAGGCCGTTTCTCAAGCCCACTCCAGTGATTCTGTCTGTACTTGCTTGCGCGGAGCCAGGGCAGAGCCCTTTACTGTTACACACAATGAGCCATATCCTCTGCTGTGTAAATTGGTCATAGTTTCACTAAGCCCATGGGAACTACAGCTATTTAAGCAAGCTGCAGATCTACCCCATGAATTGCTTCAGCATGTCTGAACTCCCCAAGCAGGGCTGTATTAAACTCACTGTGGTGTAGAAAATTGTGTGGATTTGTAATGTAGTGTTCTATCTCTTTCAGGACAAAATGGTGGGTCAAATACACTCTCTTGTTTCTGTACTGAAAATGGTAGAATTATGCAGCCTGACTTTGACCTAGAAATCAATACTGGCTGCTTAACTAAAGAAACAAATTGTGGCTATGATGGCCAATAACGGACTGATGGTTGTTTCTTTGTTCTGTTTCTTCTTCCGTTAAACTAACGGCTAAGGGGCAAGAAAAAATGACACAGTTGTAAGTCTTAAAGAACTTTTTAGTCTCCTTTGTATGTGCTAATCTTTTCATAGCTCTGTGCCAAAGCATGTAGGTATCTTCCATGCTAAATGCAAAGAAACTAATGCTCAAAAAAGATACATGCTTCAAGAAAGGAGAATCAAATGAACTTTTGATAAAAGTCAAACCAAAAGGGGATAATGTGTTGCATCATGTGTTTATTGTCCACTTGCAATCAATCATTTGTAATGAAAGCATGGGAAATAAGCCCTCGTCAGAAGCTTTTTTTATCAGACACGTGTGACATATAAATAGTCTTATCTGTAATTAAATATGCTCCATCAGATATCAAATTGACTGCTGTCACAACTATACTTAGACCTGACACTGCTGCAGAATGGGTGAATGTTCCCAGTATTACCAGAGCAGGGGAAGGTCACTTGCCGATTGCCAGAATGAGCCAGATCTGGTTTAGGTGCTTCATGAGGAAGATATGGCAAATGATGTTATCAGCACTTATGATATTGCAAAATATATCTGGTCTGGAGAACAGATTTGAGGGATGTCTGAGATGTGCAGAGCAATTAGAGTTCTTGGTCCTTGCTTGACCACTGGTAACTGCTGCATCTCATCAATACCCGGGTTTCCTTGTGCAAGTTCACAGTCCCAAATCTGCTGATTATTTGGGAAATAAACACAGAAACTGTTTTCCAGATTTGCGCAGTAGTAGTGCATAACACATGCGTGCCATGTGTTAATTTGTTTACTTGGAGATCAGGAGGAAAAATTGAGACAGAAGAAGTTTACAACCCAATTAAACCTTACTATCAAAAAGCAGCAATAACCCTCTGGAACAAATGAGTCCTGGGTTCTGGTTGTACCTTGACTTCCTGGTTCATTCAGTGCTTAAAGATCAATGTAGCTTCTTGCAAGATAGCTGGAAATGTGAAAATCTGCAAGGAGGTTACACCATAATTTTCAGCTAAGGCAGGAAGACAATAAGTTTAATAAATAAGAGAGCTGCAGGTCATATCTTCCGACTTTTTCCTTCCCAGCCCAATTAAAACTTCAGCCTTTAATTCCCATTTAGGTTTTCCCTGTCTTTCTGTCTCTATTTATTCCTACTATTCCTACTGCCAAATATGCAGAATACTAATGAACAAGACTGCCCAAAATATTTTAATGTTTTATCTTTCTTCAGTTAAAAAGTTGCAGATTTTTTCCATGAGTATCCCAAAATGAAAGTTTTAAAATTGGCAGAAATATTTTTCCTAACGAGGTTCACAGCAGAACCTACCAACCCTTTGTCTGAAATTGCACATTAAAAAATGGAAAGAGTGAAGACAATCCTCAGCAATCTCAAGATCTACAGAGTTAAGCACAGGACTGGGAGCCAGAAGATCTTGAATTACATCCCAGTGTCTGCCGCACACAGGATTAGTAATACTTTGCACTTGCATTAGCACTTTGCCACTAAATAAAGTTTGGAAGTGACATTACAAGTGGAGAAGGAGCGGCTTGGAGAAATGAAGTGACAAATCCAAATTGGCACAGCTAGTTAGTGTCAGAATCAGGATTACAGTAATTCTTGACAAGCCGTTTAACCTTCATGAGGTTCAATTTTTACACCTTTAAAATGAAGTAGATGATTTCCACAAATAGCAAAATGTGAAAATTATACCCTCCAGCATAATTAAGTAAATATATTGTTTGAAAGTTGCTGCTCCTCTTCTACAGCTGTGGAGATTAAGCAGGGTATCCGTACAAACTAGTGCTACTCCAAGGAAGCACATCTCTTAAGGCTTCTTTTATAGCAATGGATATGAACCCGCTCTTCCAGTGAGGTTACTCAGAGCTCCCAAGAAAAGGCACCAATTTTCAGTCACCTCCATTAGTGAAACTTTAAATTTGATCACTTTGAAGGGGGAGGTAGGTTACAGTGAAATAGACTTTGGGCTAGACTTCAATAAACCACAACTGATGGGTTTGTACACCTTGGCCATGGATGACTTAGACTTAAAGCTTCAGGAATTTTGTCCTGATTTTTAAAGCACAGGAGTTGCAGGATCATAGAACCATAGAATGCTTTGAGTTAGAAGAGACCTTAAAGATCATCTAATTCCAACTCCCCTGACATAGGCAGGGACACCTCCCACTAGATCAAGTTGCTCAAGGCCCCATCTAACCTAGCCTTGAATGCTTCCAGGGATGGGCATCAACAACTTCCCTGGGCAACCTGTTCCAGTGCCTCACCACCCTCATTGTGGGGAATTTCCTCCTAATGTCCAGCCTAAATCATTCCCTCTCCAGTTTATAGCCATTCCTCCTAGTCCTATCACTACATGTCTTTGTAAAAATTCCCTCCCCACCTTTCTTGTAGCCCACTTCAGGGTACTGGAAGGCAGCTATAAGGTCTCCTCAGAGCCTTCTCTTCTCCAGGTGGAACAACCCCAACTCTCTCAGTCTGTCCTCATATGGGAGGTGCTCCAGCCCTCTGGTCATCTTTGTAGCCCTCCTCTGGACCGATTCCAACAGTTCCATACCCTATGTTGAAGATTCCAGAACTGGACACAATGCTCCATGTGGGGTCTTACAAGAGCAGAATAGAGGGGCGGAACTACCTCCCTTGCCCTGCTGGCCACGCTTCTTTTGATGCAGCCCAGGACATGGTTGGCCTTCTTCTATCAAAGAGTACTGATTCCAGTACAGACCCCTGAGGACGCCACTTGTCACAGATCTCCATCTGGACATCGAGCCATTGACCCCTGTCCAGATAGGTCACATCTGTTGCATTTCCTGTGTCCACTCATGTGGTCACCCCATCATGGAAAGTCAGTAGATTGGTCATATAGGACTTGTCCTTGGCGAAGCCATGCTGGCTGCCACTAATCACCTCTCTGTCCTCCATGTGCTTTAGCATAGCTTCTAGGAGGATTTGTTCCATGATCTTCCCAGGCACAGAGGTGAGGCTGACATGTTGGTAGTTCTCAGGGTCATCTTTTTTACTGTTTTTAAAAATTGGGACAATGTTACCCTTCTTACAGTCACCAGGGACTTCTCCTGACTGCCATGACTTTTCAAATATCATGGAGAGTGGCCTTGCAACCACATCAGCCTATTCCCTCAGGACTTCGGGATGCATCTCATCAGGTCCCAAGATGCTTTGGTGGTATCAGATACTTCCCAGCATGTCAGCAAACAAGTCTGGAGTTTTGGCTACTGTGTAAATATCTGGCAAACTCTATAGCTGCTCGCTTTTAGTAATCCGTTTCTGGAACAGAGGTACCGATCAAAGCCTGCTATTCACAAGACCTTTTATCCTTGCTGTTTTAAATACAAGATGTATCTTAATTAATTTGAATCGTGTCTTTCTACCTTCCAACTGAACATATTTGGAGTGTTAGGGACAAGACAGATTATGCTGAAAATAATTTTTTGTGCCAAAAAAGTTATACAAAATGCTTCCTTTTATTTAGACTGTCACAGTCTTTACTAGTTTTCATCTACAGTGGTATTTTTTCCTCATTGTCAAACACGCTGTGATCTTGTTTAGGAAGCTAACAGTAAACAACAAGAAACAGGTAACTGAAAATAAATATATACTCTTTGTATTTTTGTAAACAAAAAGATGACCTGCACTCCAAGAGAACATCTAGATTTTCATCTCGACATAGGCAAACTGGTATTTCTCCTTCTTCATCAAAACATTTTACCACATGCTTAAGAGCAAACATCCTCTTAATACCTGATGTCTTTAGAGAAAATACGTACATGTAGGATGTCTGCATACCCCTCCATTTATAATCAATGAGTTTTATGCTTTTGTGATCAGGGTGGAATTTGATCAATATTAGCTATCAGTTTGAAGCAGAAGCCAGAAACCTATTCTGTTTGGAGGAAGTTGTTTGTCAAATTTTCTTGGGTTTGTTTCAGCTTTCTTGGCACAGTTAGGTTACAGTTTGATATGAAATGATAACAAAGAGAATAATTGGTATTATTTGGAGAAGTTAAATTTCAGTGCACATATCCTAAAATACGGTAATTCTTACTCTTGGTTACAAATTCCAAGTATTCTTCATGGTAGAGATTTTAGTATTGTTACAAAACAGATGAATGTGCAGCAGGATGTTTGTTATAGTTTTTCAGGATGAATTGCTAACTGAACAGAAAAAAAAGAAGATTGTGCCTGTCATGTTTAGGAGAATTATGTTTTTGTTTTATTAACCTGGATTACTTTAGGGGGATGCTTCTTTTCTTCTCCATATTTTTCCTGTGGCTCTAAAATACGTGTTTTGTTCTCTGTGCCCTGGCTGCATTGTATTAGTGCTGTGCACAGAACAACCCAGGCAAGATCTCTGCAAGTGGAGTGAAATCTTCATGTTCTTTTCACGTGACAGACTCTACTTTTTCACGTCTCCTTCTTAGACTGGAGACAGAACCAGCATAGATGTGCTACAACAAACATCTTGAGCTCAAAGCAGACAACTGCCCTTCTCTTTTCTCATGGCATTTACTATAGGCTGAGTCTGTGCTGTACAGATGAGGCCTTCGTCTCTGATGAGAAGCTTTGTTTCTTGGAAGGAGATCTGGAAGAAATTAGATATGCTTATTAAAGCAGCAGGGTGATGGCACTGAACTGTCACTTCATATAATATTTGCTTTGTAGAGATGATCATCTGAAGGTATAGTTAAAATGCTTCCAGGATAGTGTTTTGTGTGTAAAGCTGTTAAGATGATATAGAGATTTAGCGTAATGGTTAACATCAGAAACTGTGGATTTGTTAAGAGTTTTCATGGTATCCAAAATGCTGATGGTTTGCTTCATGCTTAATTCGATTCCCCAGCTCAAGCCTGAAATGTTTTGGTTTTTTTTGTTGTTGATGGCACCACATCGACTTCATCTGAATTATACTCTTGCAAATCTGGAATAATCAGCGTTGATCTCCCAAAAGCAAAGATCAATAGTGACAAATGTGCACTACCCAATTTTTGGTTGCAAAAAGAGCATCAAAGATGGCCAACAGGCTTTGCTGTCCTGCCTACGTGAATGCAAACTGAAAGTGCCACCAGTGAACTCTATACACTTGTTCCAATATAAAGGGTAGCTAGTCTATGCCTAAAGGATAATCAGCCCTCTTTCCTTTTTGAGAATAAACCTCAGGTGGTACTAGAGAGCAAGACCCTGAATCTGCCATTCCAGTTTTTGTCAATTGAATCACATCAACTGAAATTTGTTCACAATTCTGATTTCTAGACAGAGCTCTGGAGTCTCTCCATTTTATCAGCCTGAATTTTGGAAAGCGGAGAAGATTGGTTTGAAGTTGCCCACTGTAGTTTCCTGGAGGTTTCCCAAACCCTATCAATATATCAGTATCTATAGCTATACAGAATAATTCAGCTCATATACATCTCTAGTTATCACCTTGATTTTAATTCAGGCTCACAGCAATGAACATCCAATAACTCTATATTTTCTTTCCTTATAACAGTGCTCAGGTGCAACACCCAGTAGTTCAGGGAGACCAAGGAAAGTATTTTGGCACGGTTTTTGAGCAAAATATTGTGTCGTTTTTAGAACACGGCATATAGTTGTCTTTTGGCAATATTTGAATCTTTAGAGGAGCATCGTGCTGCTTTAGCTATGCTTGCAGAATGGTTATACTTTCTACTTATTTAAAATGCCTTTAAAACATCTCTCTGAGCCTTTTCTTTTTCAGCTGACATAAGCAGCAGTTCTGGGGCACTGCTCACAGCACACGTAGCAAAGGTGAACCACACCACAACATCTGTTCTTACTTCTCCCCCCTTTCTTCTACCTAAGCCTTTATGAACTAAATATCTTTTGAGTAACTCTGTTTCTAATACTGTGGGTTAAGATTGATTTACACAGTCCACTGTAACCATAGTATATCTTGAAATCTGAAACTACTTGAGGAGTGCTGGCAGAGCATAGTTTGTTTGTCAGCACTGGTTTGGGGGAAAAGAAATAAAAATCCTGTGTTGCATTTTAACATGGACTACTCTAGCATAAGCAGTAATTTAAAAACTGCAATAATTGCTCCTCCTTTTATAGCCATGGTGAGAAACTCTAGAAAACAGTTTGCAGGTCTGGTAACAATCTACAAACATATCCTGGTGAATATTAGTTTAGTGCCATGGAAGGAAACACTTTTTAACACTTTAGTTCTGCCTCATCGTGTGTCTTGTACCTTCTTTCTCAAATATGCCTGGAATATACTGGATGAAATTTGCCTCATGAGCATGGTAGAAAGTTGTAGTACACACAACTGGGGTGCACTTCACTTCTCCTACTAGTCAGAGCTGCTCTAAATCATTCCTTTACTAGATAGAGCTGCCTGCATTTGAATTGATGTGTTTTTAGGTTTCGAAAGTAGTGATTGTTTCAATCCTATGGATTCAACCACTCCCCTTTGGGACCTCCTTTGCGGAATTAGGAAAATTCTTCTAGGAAAAGCAGCTTTTTGCAGAGACAGTATTGGGGCCACCTTGAATCTTTTGAGGGACCGCACACTGCTCCAAATGCCATGGCATGGAGAAATGTAGTTTGGTCACTCCTACCTGCACAGGCTGTCTTGTAAGATTAACAGTCTAATACATCTGGGAGATGCTACTAATAAATTTTTGCTGGCCTCATGTGACACAGGGCATACACTAGATAAGTATATTTGGTTAAAAACAAAAGTTTCAACCTGAGAAAAAGCTATTAAAAAAGGCTAGACAATCCATTTGCTGTGAAACACCACTGTATAAAATGGGATTTCAGAGTGTATTTCAATTGTAAATTGCCATTACACTGTACTTGTGAAATAATGATGTTAGTGACAATTTCAAATCTATCTCCTGATGTACATATTGAATATCATGGTATCCTCTTGTTTCCCATTTTTAACTGTTCAGACCCTCCACAGAATATTATTGTCACTGCAGACCTTTTATCCAAGGACTGTTGATCACAGCACAAGAACTGTCATCCTATTTGCATTCTGTGGATGCATCATTATTCACAACATTTGATGTCCATAAAACACATTAAAACTATTTCCTTGAGCAAAAATAATCAGCTCTCTGCTGTACATATCATTTGTATACTCAAATTGTAAAATGTAAATTGATATATAAGAAAATGGCCCATTAACTTTTTCATTAATGACAATAATACATTTTGTGCATCAGCAGTAGGAGGACCCTACATTCATTCTAAGGAACCTGAAGGATAAATGGAGAATTCTTTGTATTTCATGAAAATGAAGGCTGTCATCAAGCACATTTCAGAGTTGAGGGGGGAGGAAGGAGAGATTATTTTCTATGGCCTTATTTGTTTTTTAAACTATTGACATACTTGGGATCATTCTTTAACTTAAAATACTCTAATGAACCTGATCCTTTTTGCCTTTGAGGCAAAATTTGCACAGAATGCCAACTGGCATTTTGCCTAAATAAGGGCTAGGAGTTACCTGAGGTATATGTTAAATATTCTTTGTTAAAAGCAGTATATGTGCACTGAATATATAAATTGGGCACAGCTCCCATCCAGCTGGTAATTAATCGCTTTGAAACATTCATGGCATTTTTTTAATCCCATCCCAATTTTCATTTTCACAATTTCATTTTTAATTCTGGTGACTTCTATAGATGCTATAATGGGTGCTGTATTTTTTAGCTACTAGATAACTTCTAAAGGAGTAGATCTATTCATGCAAAAATAAAAATGTAAATGACAAGTATTACTGTTTTTTGTGAAATATAATAGACAGCTGGATTACTGTTTCTTTGCTGACTTACCTGGAACTTACTGTGTTTTTTACATATGTAATTTAATCATGTGTCTTTTAAGATAAAAGCAAGTGATACTACTGTAATTTATGTGAGTTAAGACATCCTAATATGTGTACAACTAGCTGTCAAATCACTGTATATTTGCCATTTGATTAAACCATAGATTAATAATTTTTCTATAACTGATACATCATGCACTAACAGATAAAGAGCATCTGATATTAAGTAAGTGAGAAATAAAATCTGCTTTCAGTAAATTGCTTAGAAAAATTACACAGTACATTTAAATTACCATTTGCTTAGCAACATGCCCTTGTAGACATTCCAGTGGGGCTATAAAATGATCGATTTACTTTAATTTTCTACTGAATCCTGAAAAAATGGCTATCAGTAACCTATCCCTTCATCATGGCATGCTGATTCACTCTGTGTATTAAATTTACTGGCAAGGAGCAAGACGTTAACAAAAAGTAACAGATAATGTGAACATTTCATGCATAATCTGTAATATGAGATATGTATTAATAGGGAAATTATGATGCATTCAATTATTCTGAAATGCCTTCCAGAGATGTTTTGATTTGGCTGCGCTCTGATAGTAGCAGCACAGCAGGGAGCATCTCAAGTGATGAATAACCTAATCTCCTAATCTCAAAATGGGCACTATTCACAGTTAGCCTAGGATAGACTGGTGGAAAAAAACACGCTTTACAGACACTGTTCTGACAAAAAATAAAAAATAAAAAAAAAAGAGCAAAAATCCCCATTTTTTAAATAGAATTAATCTTCCCAATTAATAATTTTTTGGCACAGTGATTTTATAAGTTGAGGTGCTGATCTGGAAAAGAAACCTTTGCTCACCTCTAAAAAAAACTTAGGAGACAAAAGACTGTGAAAATAATGTGTGTGCATTTATTTTATTCACATTAAAGGTTGCTTTGTGACATTATACAAAGGAGCTCTTTCTGACTTTACTCAGTTTAATATATACCTGAAATGATCTTTACTATGTATACAATTTTTTTTCCCCTGAAAGAAACCCACCAGAACAAGAAACTCCTTATTTTTTATCAGAAGCCTGATGTACCACAGTGCTTGCTGGTGTGTAATTAAGCAGCCGTGTTTACTACTTCTCCTGGTGAACAATAGTCTGGTTTCCTGAGGAGGTCAAGCAGGATTTATTTTATTGTGTACATACTCAGAGTAGGCAAGGTGGCTGTCAGACACGAGCTTGCCATTCCTCGTCAGGTCTTGGGCACTTTCCTTTCACCACTTTGCACTGACTGTTTTATTCCCATTACCTTTTTTGCTTGGCATCTCTGCAATCATTCCAAAACAAACAGAAAAAAACAAAAAAAAAACCCCAAATCCTATAAATTAAAAACACTGTGATACAGCAAACAATCCTGGGAAGTTATACTATGCATATCCGCCAAATTCTTTTACACTTAATTACTTGATTGCAGTGGGCTCACTTTTTGAATAATGCAGTTTGGCAAAAGGTAATATTACACCAGTGTATTGCAATTTTTCGTAATTATTCAATGTAAAATATGACAGTATTCTTGAAGAAAATGAGAAGGAAACCATGTCTCTTTTTTGTCTTCATTTCACAATCCTGCTCAGGAGGCGAGTTGTACAAGTACTTTTGTAAATAAATATGTTTTATCTTTGGGAGAAATCTCCCTAAAAATTACTGATTGGTCTCCTCCTGACTTCCTGTTCTTAATGCCGTACTTTTAAAATTATTGGCATTACAAGGGTGCAGAAATTATTTTATATTCTTTTTTTATGCTGTAGTTTATTTGATTTACAAAGTGATTTGTTATAACAAGTACCTTTGCAGTTTAATCATAATGCCACATTGTGTGTGCTATTTTACAAGAACTGTGCTTTACCTTGCCTAATGTCTTTGGCAGCCTGGCTTCTAAGCTGTCTTTCTAATATAAAGCAGAGAAGTGCAAGACTACTTGGATTTCCTTTGCTTAAGCAATTTGATTTCCTCCGTGTTCTGTTTCATGTGAGCATCATGTTAAACTACAGCAAAACCTGGTGCTTTTTAACTAGCCTTTCCTATAGCGGTCCCATGCCTGCTATTATATACACTTACTATAGCACGCACTTTGCACTCCGTTGTAGTCACTAATCACGGTTTAGCAAACAAGGAAGAAGTGGGCCCCATTTTATGAAACTTTCAGATGAGGGATGTTCAGTTTATTTCAGTCTTTAGTATACGAGAATGTACAATTGCTCTGAAGATAAATAAAAGATTCAGCTGGATGCCACTGGAGAGCAGAGCAGCATGTCTTTGGCATTGCTTGAGTCTTATCTGATTTGGATTTGTATACCTCATGGGGAATGGCAAAATATTGGAACAGACGGCTTGATATTTCCGAAGAATATAGTGGGCTTTATTAGCACCAGTTTCACTCCCTGACTGACGGCTTTTTCAAATTTTTTATCTTATTAATCTGTGCTACTGTATGTAAATGTTATTCCTCTCTGCATAAGGGAGGCAACCAGCGATTTGTAATAAATGCTTATGAGTGCCTCAGGCTGCACTTAAACTTTAAAACATCTATTATTAAGTTGCAAAAAAACACTGTAATGGCCAATAGTGACCTCATAGGAATTTTAAACTGTGGTCTGCTCTTCTGCATTAAAAACAAAAAAATTGCCTGAAGTTAGAATTATGAGCAATGCTATTTTAACAGCTGCATTTTGATTATTAAAGTGTGTTTTACAACTGAATTACAATGCTTTTATGGACTCTAGGTATAAGATTTAAAAAGGTCATTAAACATAGTCGGTTTTGTCACAGTAGGTGTCGTTATATACAATGGACACTATACAATCTATTTTATGTCTTAGTACTTAGGATTTAAAATAACACAGAGAAACATTTTTGTGTACTTAAGCATGTAGATTACTATAGAGCTTTTCAGGTATTTTGACAGTTTGCAGTCCAAAATGACTATTTACATTATTATTTTATTAATTTGACAAGAAGCCCTACAGATTTTCTGTGTATGAATGATCCATTTGTCTCAGAAATAATTAAAAGTGCCAGCCTAGAGCAACAAGACAACAGAAACACTTCTGGCAAATCAATGTTGAGAAATGTATTGCTTGTATGATAGCCAACTATTTAGTCCTGAACCATTTTTACATTTTCTCAATCTGATAGAATATGGGCTCATTGACAGTAAGTATTGACCTGCCATATAGGCTAGGAAAATGCAGGACCTATAAATTGATTTATTGAGTATGTCGTGTGCTGGGTACTGTATGTAACGTTTACATCTTTTAGAGCACAGATGCAGACGGAAGCACTGCATTTTCTCCATCAGTTAGGAGGAAACCCGGCTGCAAATGCAAACTTGAATTTTGCTGCCCTTTGACTCATCTGTTAGACTTTGAAATACTTAAATGTTTAATTTCCCTTTCATTAATTTGTCATGGTGTTATCCTTGTGAACAACTGAATTACAAACAATTTGTGACTCCATTTCTGGGTGGCTCTATGTTAATGAGTGCAAAGGGAAAAACGATAAGTACAGAAACCTCAAAATATTTGACAAAATGTCACAAAGGATTGTATTTGCAGTACCAGGGGTAGGACATAATGATTAGTGTGCAGTGCGTTTCTGGCAGTACCTACTCTAGCTTATCCTGATAACATGTCGGCTGCACAGCTTTGAATATTGTATATGTTCTTTGAACATATCTATGACTAGCATAGCTGTCATTCTATTGAAAAATGTGGCTGCACGAATGACAATACTGCTTTAATTTTTTTTTTAAAGAGGACGACTTCTAAATAATTATTATCATGCTAATAAAATTTGTATTCTTTTGTGTATAATTAAGATCTGCCTGTCTAAGCATGAAATAGGGTTGAAATCTTGAATAAGTATGCTATCCTTAACCTATTTAGTAAATCAATTTTAATTTAGTATTCTTTAGGTTCAATGATAACGATAGAATTGCTGTATAAGAAAAATGCACAATTTATGGATGTAAACCTCGGAAATATTTAATAATAAGTAAAGCTTCAGTGCAATTTAAAAATCCACCATTATAAACATTAAGTGCTGAATTAAAAAAAATGATTCAGCAATTACTAAAGTCACGTGTTTTTTTTAATTACCCTTAACTCTTTATTACTTAACATGAAATTGTACATGTGATTTTATCTATAAGCCCCTGTAGGTTTGTAACGCTTTTTTTGAAAGACTTTCCTTTGAGCCCTGCCCATTTTTTAAAAACATAAGGAATACAATTACCATAGTGAAATTGAATTCATACTATGTAGTTATATTATCAGATTTGTATTTTATTTAAATACATAGTGAACCAGTTGGAAGATCTTTGGGGGGGAAAGAATGTTTCTTTTCAAAGGTGGACATATGTTACTGGTGGACGGCTAGTTGCCTCAAAACTTAATACACACCTCTACAAATTAGGGATAGAAATCATTTGCATAGCGTGATGGATGCAGGTGATGGGAAGTATACCAATCCCTCTGTGTAGCAATTATAACAGTATATGAGCCACTCATGTGCAAATCTAGCAATATCTGTTAGGAAAAAATAAAACTAAATCATACAAAGAAGTGCCTGAGTACAGACCAAGCCTGTTACCACTGGAGCTTAGATACTGCAGAGGCTCATCGTGCTGCACACTTGCAGACACGCTTAGGCTCACATTCCTACTTTTGCTTTTTAGTTCTGCTAGAAAAGAGTTAGTACGTTATGTTCAAAAATATCTAACAAGGGACTGAACCCGGATTGAAAGGGGAAAGTGGGAGAATTGGGACAGAAAAATATCCTTATATATTATATGGAGCTGTTTGATGTCTTTGTTATACTAAGTTTGCATCCCAAGGCTGTTCAGATTCCCTAAATCCTGCTTCCTGAACTCAGTGTGGGATATGTATTGGTTGTGCTGTGTGTGAGATCTGCTGTGGCCATAGAAAAGGTAACTAAGATTTCCCCAGATCTGCATGTAATATTTCCAGACCTTTTTATTTGTTCAGATCAATGATACTGGGTCCTCCAACAGAGTTCAGACTACGATGACCATATACAGATTCTCTGTTCCCTGCAGAGCCCTGCAGCTTCCAGGTACCATCTTGCACAAGCAATGTACCTGGGCACGAGGTCAGATTCTCAGGCTTTTTCCATGTAACAGGGTTTTTTTGATATTATTTATATTTTTCCATGTCAGTTGGCTTTTTTAAATGTTTTTTAATGGCCTTTCTGTGTAACGGTTGCATAGAAGCAATAGTGGTAAACCAGCTCTCATTAAAGACTCATTGACCGATCTTTATCTATTTTAAATTGGTGATCACTGCGGAGCTACAGTGATTTACAGTAGTTGAGTATTAGATTCATTATGCCTTGAGAAAACATGGGAGAAGCACAGCTTGTAAGTGTGGTTTTATTATGGGGAAATATTCATTGGGGACAGTCTGTCATTGTTGCTATCTCGTTGCTGCTATTGCCAGTCATTTCTGTGGTGCTTTAAAATATTTGGTAGTCTTGGATAGATGGCCAGTTAAGCAGAAACAGTAGAAGTGAGGAACGTAATTTGAACACCTCATTTCTTTATGCTCCTTTATGAACCATCAGCACAGCTATTATCTTATAATGGGACATCTTCTTTTAAAAGGCCCTGACAAATGTACAGAATCGGTATTTTCTAACCTGCATATTTGCCTACCATTTGCCCTGGTGTTTCTGTCAAAAGACATCTTACAAGAAGGGCACATTAATGTGGGCATCAAATGGCATTATTGGTTATGTCAAATGGTCTGTGTGCTTTATGTGATCTCAGCCAGTGGTGCTCTGGTCTGGAGCAATTGCAAGTGGAATGGAATATGCTTGTAACTCACTGTAAACTGAAGGCTTTGGATAAGGAACATACTTTGAAACAGAGGCTAAATTTGTGAAAATAGGGAAAATGTGAAACCTGGCCAAAATTGTCTTTAAGGCAAGGCAGTGAGTACTTCATATGTCAGAAAACATGGTTGTGAATTAGGGAGAGAGGGAGAGGGACACCTTTTAAGGAAAGCAGCATCTAGGAAGAAACATTACAATCTATAATTCAACAAACTGTTCTTCCACAAGACTTTCAGAAGTTAGGTCATTTCAGCAGAGGTAAATTCAGCCCATGGTTCTGCAGGGCCCAAGAGACCTTGGCCCCAGTAGTTTTATATTATCTTCTGTATATATTTTATGAAGTGCATGCTTCTTCTCAAAGTTTGGGGAGACCCTGTAAAATTTGCTTTGTTTGTCTGTTCGTATAATAATAGATAACTTTCATGATAATGCCACGTCAGTAGTCTTTATGGTACCAGTTCCTGCCTTTTCCCTCTGTTAACATACTGCTGTTAATTTTGATTTAGTCAGTATTTAAAAGAAGCCTATCCTATTTTCTGAGCACCGTTACATAACGATACAATAAGTAAGTACGCATCAGCAAGTGCTATCAAATAAATAATACTCTTTCAAAGTAATCATAACATTAATCACTCAGGCTCTTTGGCCTTTAGTTGCCCACTTCTTGAATTGCTTAATTAAAATAGATAATCTTTGCCATACCCTGAGAAGGTTAATGAAGTGGGTCTTTGAATCAGAAAGGGTAAAATTCCAAAATTGAGGATTGTCTGTGTAGAATACAAAGTTAAAACAATTCCTATTGTTTATATGAAAGGGATTCCAAGTCTAGCAGTTTTGCTGATCATTGTTGATATGACAATAGGAAGAGAAGAGATTTCTGAAGCAGCCACGTCTTAAGCCACTTAGGATCTAATCATCTCCCCTGATTTGCAGTCAGACATAGCTGGGCAGATCATCTCAGAAGCATTATCCAGCCAAAGCATTAGTGAATAATTGTGATGTTTAAAAATATAATGAAAAAGTTTAAATTTTGTGCCTTTTCTCTGTTTATGGTAAAATAATTTAAAATACTCCTATGCTTTTTGTTTGTTTGGGTTTTTTTGGGGGGGTGGGTGGGGGG
Organism: Cuculus canorus; assembly: GCF_017976375.1. Taxonomy (NCBI): domain Eukaryota; kingdom Metazoa; phylum Chordata; class Aves; order Cuculiformes; family Cuculidae; genus Cuculus; species Cuculus canorus. Next base: position 78,799,401 of record NC_071403.1, read on the forward strand.
GTGGGTGTCTAGATTAATTTACCTCACTTCAAACAAAAACATGAACACTTCTAGATACATTGCCTTTCTTTTTGGATGTCCTGAAGTTATTTGCAGGTGCAGATGAAGAGTATGTGCTTGGCCCCAGCAGCTAAGCAAATACCAGAAAGCAGCTGATTATGTCTTTGATGGTACTGCTAACAGCCCAAACCGAGTTAGGTGTCAAGCTGTCTTAAACTGGCCTGGTGTCATTAAAGTCAGTGGAGCTACACTGATTTATACCCAAGGCACCATACATTTTTGACAGAAATTCTGACTGCTTATCCATATTGCATTTATTTATTTATTCAATTATTTATATCTGGTGAATTGTGTCCACTTGGCCATTATTGTCCTTTAAATCTTTTCTGCCTTGCAGGGAAATTTGTTATCAATTTAGCAATTCAAGATTAGGTAATTGTAGCACCAGGTATCTGATTTTTAAACTATTTAGAAATATTTAAGTGAAATAATTTAAAAACTAGAAAGAAGCAAAATGTAGTACAACTTCAAAAGAATCCATACAATCTAGAAGATAACTCTGTATTAGTGAGTATTTTCAGGTAGGTACATGCAAGTTTTCTTATTGCTCTGACTTGAGGAATTATTTGTTCTTTGGAAATCTCAGCTTTCATAGGGAGAAAGCAATTTCCTGTTAAACCCAACAGTTGTGTATTTCTGTGCATTATAAAATGTATTTTAACTAAAGGAGCTGCTACTGACCTCTCAGCTTCGTCAGAAGAGACTTTTGGCCTTGTTTTTCCTTGTGATCTGTAGACACATCGAAGTTCACTTCTTATCAAACTGGTTAGCAGCTGCTGACCTAAGACAGCTGAGAAAAAGACAACACCAGTGACTATATCAGTGGCAGTCAGTATTATTCAGAGAAAAGCCAGAAACACAGTAGCATCTATTGTCCCTTGACACTAGAAGCTTTATCCACCTTCTCAATCAAACAGGGAGCGAGTGGCATCCTCCAGCCAAGATATTGAAGAGCTGACTAATCAGAGGTGAAAAGACAGGACTAGCCTGTGAAAGCTGATGAGCATCTTTCTCTTTTTGCTGGCCTCCGTCCTTGGACTTACCACTACTTGTCTCATGCAGAAATGCTGCTGCTGACATGCCCGCTGGACCTAGTCGTGAGCAGACGTACATTCAGACCAATGCCAATCCCCATGTGCTCCACGGTGGCAGCTTAATCAGAACCACCAGAGGCTTGCTACAGCTTGTAGGGAGGCAAGTAAGAGGTTAAATATAATGGGGAAGGACAAACTGGCTCAGCAAATGAAATGCTGTGCACCAGAGAGTGGAGGATGAAGACGTAAGCATTGGTTGCCTAATTGTGAAACTCTTTGTTGAAGTTTTCCACCAGAAGTCCTTGAAAGGTCTATAATTTGAACCTGTTTTTACAATTTATTTCTATAAAAGAAAGACACGGAAAAGGGGAAGGGCATCTTTTTCTGGCTGAAGCTTCTTGTTACAAGGATTACTGAACAGATGAATGATCCAATGAGGTATGTTTGTGGGAAGCTACCAGCAGTCTAGGTACCTCTGGTGAATGTGGAGTCCGTTTAATTTCAAGCACCAAATTCAGATATCTAAATCAGGAATACCTATTTATCAATAAATATTCAGTGGAGGGAGAGGGAGAGTCTCCTTTAGAGGCTGTTTAGATTTGCCTACATTAAGCCTCCTCTCTAGTCAGATGTCTAAAATTAGAAATCACTGTCCCAGTGACGGATAAGAATCAAAACTGTATGTGGGTTGGGCAGCCATACAGAAATGGAAAGGATGATTTTATACTAGAATGTGATTCTGAACTTTCAAACTACATGTTTAACTAAAGAAAGTAAGTGTGTCCTGGGTATGGGAAGTTACTTTCTTGTAAGTTTCAGACCCGTGCATTCAGGCCTTTCTTTTATGGGAATCTTGGCTATGCATGTAGTTACAAACACACTCACTGGTACATATAGGTGTAATTTTCTCAATTTCTGGAATCTATAGACACTTGGACTAGCTCTGTGCTATTATAAATTGCCAATTGTGAATGGCACGTGCCCTGTATTAAGTCCTGAACTGCACCCAGGAATTGTTAGAGAGAGCAGTAGTTGACCCTGATCCAAACAAGGCTAGAGGGAGTGCCGGTAACTTAAGTGTAGACAGTCTTGTCTCAGTGCCCAGGAATACTCCCTGATACAACTAAATTTATTGCCACAGATGTAGTCAAAGCATTGCAGTAGTCCTGTATACATAATAGAGTGGTCAGTACTGCTTCCCAGTGCAACGAAGTCCTTCATATAGACAGTATTTTATGTGTAGCGAGGGCTCTGCTGCCAACTTTCTAATCCTCTTGTGAAGGTTTTCCCTCAGTTTGCTATTCTAGTGCTGATCTACTTAGCAATCGGGTGAGTTCACCAGCATGTGCCTTCTCGAACGCCTGAATGTAGAATGAGCACAATGAAACAGCTGATACGTGGATACCCGCACAGCCTGTCACTTTCTAGAAACCACTGGCAAGGAAACATGCACTGGAGACATTTTCTTGTTGCTGGTAAGCATGGTCTCATCTGGTGCTGCTCTCCAGCTGGATCTTCAACATGTCAAACTAGTCAAATACAGTTCTTTAAATGAGAGAAAAATGTTTCATGCCCAGAAATAAATGCAAACACTAAATCCATTTCCCTGTGCTCCTCTCTCCCCAGTTCCTAACTGCTGAATGTATTCATGAAGTTCCGAGCACATCTTTGTCTACTGAGTGACTGTATTCTGCTGTTGAAACATAGCTGTTGTAAAATATTTTAACCTGCATGTAGAGGTGTAAAGTACAGTACCTGAAATGGGTTTGGAATAAAGGAAAGGTTGGGAAATAGCTGCCGAATGACAACTCTCAGAGAAATTGGTTTGTTTTTCACAAAGTGCTGTAGAAGTATCGGACTGAAATATGTATTTCTCTCTCCTCCATCTTCACAGGGGAATATATTAGCTTGTGATTCTGGGGAAATAAAAAGTTTTTTTCCTTCACTCCTTTTGGGATTCATGTTTGGACAAGATATTTGTAAGAATGGGTGCTGGAAATGGGTTATTAAACTTTAAATTTTTCCCGTCCCTTGTTCCCATGATCCTGATCGACTGATGGTTTTCACCCTGTGCTTTTCTACCACCTAGCCTGAAGAGGGCGCTAGAAATGCTGGCAAGTCTTTCACACAGGCAATTGTTACTTAGTGCATGCATCTGATGAAGAGTAGTATAGCTCATAAATGGAATTAATCCCAAAATGTTAGTGTGAGATCAGAACCAGAAACAAGCTACCACATTAGCCATTAAAAGCAAGGAGTCGTCCTGCATGGACAAAGATTGGGAACAGAACCTGGAGGTTTTGTTGGAATCCAATTTCTAAGAGATTAATAAAAACATAAAAGAGTAACAAAAGGTTATTTTGAAAAGTAGGAGAGAAGCAGCTCGTGCTTGACAATACTCTAACTTAACATTTTCTTCACCAGCAGCTCAGCCCTTGCAAACCTCTTGCTGGAAGAGAACTCTGGTCTGTCTTACACTACAAATGACGCTGCTTAGTCTTTATTTGTTTTTGGAAATGTGTGTCCATTTTTAAGTAGGCTATAATTGAAAAAGTGCAATGCAGCTGTGGTTGCAAATGGCAAACTGGACAAAAAAGAGAACCTGCAGGTTTTTACACAAACTATTATCAGTATACAGCAAGTTCTGTTCCCCCTTCAGATTAGTTAGGGGTAGTGACTAAGTGACTACATGTCCTCATTCCAAAAGTAAAGCTTATTTAAACAGGATAAAAGCATTTGTGAGAAAATGCACATCTTTAAGCAGTAAATATAGAGAACACAGATTTTGTGTGTCATATCTGTAGTCATCTTCTGTGTGGGAACCTTGTTAAGTCCTAATTTTTTATATTTCTGCAGAGAGCCTATGTTTTGGCTTATCTCTCAAGACAGCTGATCTCTTCTTTTCTCCTCTGACAGCTTTTAACTATATGATATTCTTTAGATCTGTAATATCTCACCCTGTGTCTTCACTGGAGACGGAATATAGGATCCTTGAAGTCGAGAGCTTCTCTGCTGTGTTTCAAGTGTGTCCTGGGACATTGTGTATGACTTCCCAGCACATGCCACTGTCCTCATAATAATGGGAGGATAATGGGAGTTATACTGTATGTCTGAATAACTAGGTTATAAATCTGTTTTCTTTGATTGTTGCCTGGCATCTCTCTGTCTGTCACATCTACATTTTCCCTTTGTTGTTTATGGCGATTTCTCCTTCTATAGGCTTGACTTGTACATTAACATTTCTTAGTAGAGAACCACAGATTTCAATACACTTATTCTCTCATTGTCTGTAAGTGTTTGTTTCCAATGTAAAATTTTAGATAGCCACCTACTCTCTTTCTGTCATTGTCTTTTCAGAATGCCATGAATGATCTGAAGGGCACAGGAAAAAAGCCTTTGTTACTTAATAATTTCTTTTTAACTCCCTTTCCTTCTTTTTAACTTTGATATTTGTGTAAAGATATTTTGAGGTCTCATATCTTGTTTTTGTTCTTTGAATATGATATTATCTTTTGCCTTTGATAATCATTATAATTCTGATTTTCTTTAATTGTCCTATACAGACAAAGTAGCTGGAGAAAGAAAAGTGTTACGGTAGGGAACATTCAACTTTGTGTTTTCAGCAGAATATTTTGGCCAGGAAATTAGGGGAGTGAAAATCTGTAAGGATGAATGTTTATAATGTCTTAATTATTTTACAGTAGAACTCTCTATTTACTGGATTTTCAAAATGTATTTGAGAGGAGTATTCTTGCTTAGAGGACTTGCAACCTAAATAAATAAGATGAGCAGAAGGAAGGCATCATCTAAGCAAAATATAAAGACTATATGTCATGCTAACTGCTTTTAAAAGAATCCCCGAACTGTTTCCTTTCCCTATGGCCAAGAGAGCATATTGCAAACAATATGCTGTGGTATTACTTCCCATATTTGCTTATGTGAAATCATATGAAGAAGAGGGAAGGGAGAAGTAAGTTCTTTTTCCATTATATTGCTGTCTGCTCCATCCATCCCTGTGCCCCACTTGTGCCTATGACAGAGAAGCTGCAATGTGTGCAGCTCAGTGCCGGGGTCAGCTCCATCGGAGTGTTTAGTGTTTGCCCAATGCCTAGCAATTAAAGACACTGAAAGATAACATCTCAAAATCAAGTCTAACATTTAAACTTCAGTGGAGGTGTGAGTGATGCAACACAGTACACAGAATGGCTGTTCTGCAGAATAAGAGCATGTCTAGCCAGGGAAAGATGGGAGGATTTAGATTTCTTAACCAACATATGCTGCACACTTAGTCAAGGAACTGCATTGTCTCCATAGGCAGTGGCAAACTCTTTGTTGTCTTGTGAAGAAAGTAAAATGCCAAGCTATAGTTTTGCTGGCCAGTACATTTAAATACAGTAAAAGGCATTCATATCTCCGAGGAGTCTCTAAACTGTATTTGATCTATTACTTTGCATGCACTATGAAATAATAAATAACCCAACAGATACAATGGTGCATGACAAATTTGAAAGTATTTTCACTTAATCTCTGCCTTGATGAGACACTAATCTATCTTTTAAAACATTTTCAAAGTTGTCCTCACAGACCTATCAGAATTAATGGTGTATTCCATTGCACTCTGGATTGTTGAAAACAGAATAGTACATTATCACCTAGTACTATAGATACTATCACCTAGTAATATAGACGCTTAGCAGGTAAATTCAGTGGGAAGCAGGCAGTAGGATAAATTTATCTCTTGCCTCACAGAAATAGTCCCTCAAAAGTCAGTGGAAATAGACAAGTATACTTGATTTCATAGAGCAATAGTACATCTCTTGGAAAAGAAAGGCATAGCTATCTGCTGCTGCAACTAGCTGTAAATAACACTCTAAGGTAATGTCTGTGTAGTTCTGAAAATGTAAAATTACTGTTTTTTTCATGTGACAGTCTTCAAGATGGTATTGATTGCCCCAGTCATCAGCAGCTGTTACCCTTATGAAGCAGGGAAGGATGAAACCATGTTATAATCAGGTTTTGAATGTACAAAATACAAAGATGTAGTGTAAAAGGCTGTCTAAATTTTGTCTAATTTTTCTGTACAGTCCTAGCCCTATTTGAACCTTCTGCACAGGACCAACAAGTGATAAAAAATTAGGCTTTGAGTGCCATTCACAAAATGTGTTTTGGTGCAGTTGCGGTGAAAATTGTTCACAATAACAAGTCGTTTCAGAGATGTTGAATGCTTCCCTGCTCTTGTATTAATACCATATCAAACCCCAGCTTTTATTCCCAATTTGTGTCTCAGCATTTAGCCCTCTTGTTTTGATTGATAACATGAATTGAGAAATATCAAGCATGAAGAAAATGTTCATGTTGATTCTGCTTTTATCACATTCCCTCTGTTCACCTAACATAGATCTTTTCCAGATGTTCAGTTCTGGTCAGGCCCTTCAAGTGGTTTTCCAAATTTCAAGTCTCACAAGCATTTTCAGTGGGGAGTTTTAGCTGACAGTCTGCTTACATAAGCAAAAGTCCAAATTTTCCAAATAATCTTTGAATGATGATTTGCTTTACTTTTTCAATGGATAAAAAACCCCGAGTTTCTATAAATGTTCCTAGCTGATGCTACCCGAAGTGTACCTTATGTACTATACATCGTCTTTCTGCAGAAGCTGGAATTTGAATTTGAAAAGGATTTGAAAAAATTATGTTGACAATTTGCATTCCCCAGAAGTACTTCAGCTGTATTTCTACATTTTCACAGCTTGCTAGGGGTTCTAGAAGTAAAATTCCTTCTTCCAACTCAAATCTTTTTGCTGAATGCTCAGACATATTTAGGTATTTAGTCTTTCCAATCCAATGCAGTTTATTAACAGTACAGTGCCTTCTTTCATCATTTTACTAGTAAAAGTAATGACATAGGGTGGAGGTTAGAGCTACAACAGGAATAAGAGAAAAAGGGGCACAAGGCATTATTCTCTTCTGCTAAGTAGCTCTGCGGATTCTATTACAAGGATTTAGTGTATTGGTGAGCTTTAGGTTTAAGTGTAGTTCTTCTGCATAATCATTTTGGGATGAATCAGAAGACTAAATCCCTTCTTCTAAATATTAGAATGATAATTTTCACTTTTCAGCTTTTCCCCCCAAATCTTTTGGAACCAGTACTTTAGTAGCCAAGAAGGACTATGCATAAAGAAAGGAATCAAGCTATATCTTGTGGTGCATTTTTGATGGTGCTGCAAAAAGTCACGTACACAAAAGGTTGACATATCTCTGGAAGCAGGTTTCTGCTATTCTTTTGTCATAGCCATGCAGGAGAAAAAACTTTACTTTCTCCTGCTAATTATGTGGAGACTTGTTTCATCAGTGGAGCAGGAGGTAGGGAACACTCTGCTGCAGGTGGGATTTTACCACTGCTCCTGGATTGTCATTAATGCAAAACAGGTGGCATGGTTATAGCTAAGTGATAGCTACTTTCTGGCAGGTGGAATTTAGTCTGTAGGACTCTAGATGAGCACAGATTGTTCCTTCTGTTTCCTTCCTTCTTTCTTTTTTCAGTGATGAAATGTGGAAGATCTACAACCTGCAGTATAAGGAAAAGGTGGGTCTGCATTTAGCAACACACGGGAGGCTCGCTTCAGCATCACCACCAACAAAATCACACAGACATGAGACTCATTCTGGGTCCATTCTTCCTTCAGAGGGGTGATTACTGCATCAGTTAGGGTTTTTTTCACATCTTGGGCTGAAGCCAGCTTCCCCCAGGCTTAGTTCAACATTTAGTAGTGCTGGAAACACCAAAGAGAGAGGGGAAAAAAAACGGAGCTGCTTTCTGTGCCTTAAGTGATGCAGATTCTTGCATATTCTGCGTAAGCAGAGGTGCTATATGCTTTTTCTAGTTCTGTTTTTATGTTGTATTGCTGATAATAACAAGAAAAGAAGATTACATGAGTCTGAAATGATACGATGTTTTTGCTATTGGTTTTTGCTTTTGACACTGCTCCATCACATCATACATTTCTCATTCACTTCACATAGGTGTCAGAAGTAGGAAATAAGCCCAGTGTTGGTTTTGTTTTTCAGTTTTAAATGAGCATTGTAAATGCAAGGTATTTCTGCAATCCTCAGAATACATCCCTAATTTTCTTCAGTTAGTGCAAATATGTAAGACCTTATAATAGCTGGCCCCGACTTATCTTATCTCTTCTGTTCTGTAAAGAACATATCTCTTCTGTTCTTTACTAAACAAGGGAAGAAAAAGACCATTTATTTAAACAAAAATAAGATAGATGTATAATATTAAGGAAACATGAAAAAAAACACTAAAGCTGGTAATGTTCTTTGTTTTCATAGGCAATCATTTGATTTAAAGTCATTTTAGCCAAATATTTTCATTTTTGTTCATTGTTGTTTTTATAAGCTGTAATTCAAGTGTTATGAAATCTAATTATACAAGAAAGATTTGTCAAAATTCAAAACAAAATCCCAAACATAATAATAAAATTGCTATACATCCCCAGCTCAGCTCCTGTGAATATTAGTTCTCTGTTCAAAGACTCTCAACAGGAATCAATTTTGACGTAGAAGAATGTGGCAAAATGTATCGTCTTGTAGTGATAAAACAATATGGGTACAAATGGACTAAATCCAGTTCTGACGTAAGTTGTAAACAATTAAAAGTACGTGAGCTACAATGCCCAAAGCTGATAGCTGAGGACATTACTACACGCTTGGGGTAACTCTGGGAACCAGAAAAACAATTGTTTCACAATAGGACATAAAAGCAAGAGAAAATATTTGTCTCCACAGAGTAACACACAGTCTTGCAGGGCTGTGTCATGTGGAGGATTTTTCAGCAAGCTGGCATGAGTGTGAGTGATGCATAATGGCAGCGGTGAATGGATTTCTGAATAGATTAGTAGGTGACGTCATGAAAAAAGGACTATTTATCACCATAATTTAACACAAGATGCAACACAATGGCTTGATGGATGCATTTTATGGTTTTCAGCCAATCATAATAATGGATCTATTGACTAAAGTTTTAGATGCCCTTTATATACCCTTCATGGAGAAAAAAGAACAACAAAAACAGAGCATGAAGAGGCTGAGAATATGTGAGAAAATAGTTGACAGAACTGTTTTCAAAACTCAAGCTTTCTGTGCAACAGACTTTTGACCTAAAGCTTCCTCAATTATTTTTTTTTTTAAATGCCTAAAAGGCTAATCATGTGCAACAAAAATTTTTGAATTGTATATTGGAGTAATAGTCACGCGCTCAGGAAACAAATATGAAATTTATATTTTGACTTTCCTTGTCAATTTTGATGACAAGGTTATTATTGTTGAAATGGTACATTGGGAAATTTAGCAGTGCCAGGCTGACATTAAAGTAGGACACATCTCTGTGGCATGATTCTTTGGGTGCTGAGGTAGGAGCAAAGAAAGAGAGGGGTTCTCTGCTGTTACACCTTTAACATTAGACATTTAATAGACAAAGCTAAAAAGCCCACGAAGTAGACACCGAGACACTGGCTTCTTCCTTCTAATGAAAGTGCCTTAACCACTCAGTAACTGTCTTCTTGGTTTCTTTTGCTAACTTTTCTTTTGGAGCACTTTTCCACATTTCTGTTACCTAGGTGCTGAATAGGAGGAAAGGTAGTGGTTGTCCCTTCTCAGTCTGATGGTTACAGCAGTTTCCTGGGGGTTGAGAGATGAAAGCTGAAATTCATTTAGGATGAGGAGGACTTAGCAGATTCACAAAGGGAGTGGAAAATCTAATAGCAGAAGATGTCTTCTCAGGGAGGTACTTTGATTCACGAGAGAAGAATGAAGCTAAGCAGAGGATCATCCTCGTTGGACCAAAAGCTAAATTTCTATATGCTAGAAAGCCTCCTGGATTTTACCTCTCAACATGGGCATGTTTGTGTCCCTTTCAGGTGAAACACAGAAATGCAAGTTTAATTGTGGAGATCCTGTTTGAATGTTCTGTCTAACGTGGATAGTGTAGAAAACCATGACACATATGGCAGTCCTTTCAAGCAAAGCTGAAAACAGCTTTTGGGATTTCAGTTAGAGTAAGAATATGTTTCTGGATAACTCTGGGAATTGATTTAAAATTTAAAATTTAACATGTCAGCCTGATGTATGCTAAAGCATGAAAATCCACCTGATTCTTCATCTCCAGATACTGTGCTTCCACAGAGGGATGGTGAAAGAAACAAGTAGGCTAACAGCTCCATAACTGCTTCCAAGTCAGATAGGTGGAAGGGGTTTTCTGAATGTTATTTTTGTTACTACTGGGCTCTCTGACTTCACTGTGGTCATTTAATTGAGCTTCTTGATACTGGCGTGTTATATCTTTTCTTCTTGCTATGTTTTCGTGTTTGGACTCGTGGCAAGTTCTGAAATACCTAAAACTAAAAAATTCCTAAAGTCATGCTTTCTGCTTCCTTGCTTTTTCTACACTAGAAGAAAAATATAATTTAGCCAATATGTTTTGGAGATGCATATAAAGAGGTAACAGAGCAACAAAAAGAGCCAAAAAGAGTGGTGTGTGGTCGTGTGACTGAAGTTGTAAGCTTACTTCATAATGACTACAGTCAACTTCAGTACGTTTTTCTCTCTTCTGGAGAGAGTCCATGGCCAGGAGGTCTAGGGAAGAACCCAGAAGTTTTGTTAATCTCTCCGTTTGGAAAACCTGGGAAGCAGGCTGAGGATGAAGAATGCCCACAGGGAGAAATGTAGTTTTTTCACATGTCAGAACAGTACAAACCACTTGTTCAGCTGAACCTTAAAAATCTCTCCACTAAGCCGATGGAACACTGGAAGACTGAACTTCGTATTTAATTTTATATAAACCAGACTAAAAAATGACTTCAAGCTGACTAGGATTTAATTTTCAGTGCTAACCTTCAATTAATTTGTAACTCTTTTGGCACCCAGTTTGCTGGAAATGGCTGTAATTATGTTGTTTTCTGAACGGTGCATTCATTCAGGCCATACTCATAAGACTATTTATACAGTTGTGAAAAAATAAAGGTATTTAGGGGGATGGGGAAATGCTAATAGGGAACTTATTGAAAAATTCTGAATTATCGATTTGGAAAAAATGTCTTATTAACTTTCATTTGATATTTTAAACTGAATATTTAGTTCTTAATTTTAAGAAAATTTGGGGTAATTTTGTTGTCTTTAACAAGAAATGCATGGTCAGCTTCCCTATGGTTGCCTTTTATGCATCTGTGAGGCTAGCACAATTATATACTTGCTGTAAAACCCCATGTTGCTCTTCTGTGTGGGGTTTTATAATGATAGTGTTGTTTCTTAATTGATCTGCATAGCAGGGTCCAATTGCTGTTAGAGGACAATTATTCAGAAATCTGAGAGGATGAGAACATACAGAGCAAATACGTTACCTTCTTTTTTTTTAGGAAAAGAAAATGCAGTAAAAACCTATTAAAAGACTGTGCTGTTTTAATGCACAATAAACTGTATGTTTGCCTATATTGTAAGATACAGCATATTTTCAAACCAAACAGATTTGATGTTGGAATTTCCTTCTCATTTTCTGTAAGTTTAAAAGCTACTAAGGTTTTTTGAGCATTCTTTTTTGTGTGTTTGGCATTAAAGGTGTTTGTATGTGTGTGTCTTCTCTTGTCTTTAAACCCAGAGGATGCTCCCTGCTGATATTTATAGCCTCTTGTTTGAGTGTTTTTTCTAGCTGAAGGCTCACTTTATGAAGATGGCACCTTCATTGTATTTTCGACCATATATTTGGCATGGGTTTGAGGGCAGTGATATTTGTATGTAGTCTTAACAACTGTAGTTTAGAACTAGAACTAGTATGAAAGCTTAAAACTGTTATTAGGTTTTGAAATTTTAACTGTTTCTAAATTTTTAAGAAAAAGCTGTTTTCTTTTAGCTTTTAGGGTGACTGTGTTGATGTTTCTGCCTCTCCCCATTTCAGAAAGGTTAGAAGTGATAATCCCAAATCCTTAGTGGAACCTCTGGGCTTCTCATTGTCTCAGGACACTTGCTGGGAATAGGTGGCTTCTACAGATTTCTGACCCATCTTCCCATAATTCTACAGGAGTTCCCAAAGGAACTTTTCTGAGCACAGTTCTAATTTTTTCAGATTTTATCTACACAGCTGTAGTGGACTGCGCATAGTTGCCTCAGAGACCAAGTACGTTCCACAAATTTCCAAGGCCATAGTAGTTTGTGCACATACTGCAAATGTACAGGCATCTTCAGGTTATGAGATGTAAGGCAGAGTTTCTTTGGGTCATGAGCAGTAAAAAGTGTTTGCCGTAAGGCTACGAGTCTAAGTCTGAGTGGTCACATTTTCAGGATAACCTTCTACTGAGATGAGAAGACACCTCTGGATATGGTCTAGTCCAACCCTCTGCTCAGAACTGGGTCACCTGGAGCAGGTTGCTCAGGGCCTTGTCAGATTGGGGTTTGAATTTCTCCAAGGATGGAGTGTCCACAACCTCTCTGGGCAACTTAGTCCATTGTACAATCATCTTTACAAAAAAAGTTTTTTCTTATATTTAAAGAGAATTTCCTGTATTTCAGCTTCTGCCCATTGCCTTTTGTGCTGTCACTGGGCAGTCCTGAGAAGAGCCTGATACCATTTTCTTTACAGCCTCCCATCAGGTATTTGTACACACTAGTCTTTTCTCCGGGGTCTGCAGTCCCAGCTCCCTCAGCCTCTCCTCATGTGAGAGATGCTCTAGTCTTCTCATCATCTTAATGACCATTCAATGGACTTGTTCCAGTATGTCCATCACTTTATTGCCCCAGAGAGCACAAAACAGGGTGCAGCCCCCAAGTGTGTCTCACCAGTGTTGAGCAGTGTGTAGAGATCACCTTGCTTGACCTGCTGGTGATGCTTTACCTAACGCGGCCTGGGACATGGTTGGGTATATGTGAGCAAGCTGATCTCCTAAGAGCACATTTACTTCTTTTTAATCCTTTTAAATATTTTATTTTGACTTTCTCAAGTAGCTGTATAAGTGGTGGAAAGGGAAAAGAAAATCCTGCAGGGGAAGAGAAAACACATTTTCCTTTTTTTTAAGATTTCTACGTGTAGATTTATGGCTGAAGTTTTACTTCCCTTGAACATAAAGTTTTTTACTCTACTTCAGCCTGGAGTTTAGTGGGGTTTTGTTGGCTCACATATTTTTGTGCAAGGATAGAATTGGAATATAGTAGGCTTGCTGTCTACTGCTGATGTTCACGCTGCTTCCTAAAATTACTGTTTGACTTATTCACGTCATTTGTCCTCAGAAAGGAATTCCATTGTTTCTAAAACTACAGTAGCTGGAATGAAAAAGCTTGAAAGAACATATTGGTCTGGCATGTACCTTTTTATTTGGGGAACATAATTACTTCTGAAAGAAAGAGAAACATTAAGATGGCTCCTGCTACATGAGGATGAAATTATAGAGGTGTTAAATTTATTATCTGTTTTCCTGATTGAGGAAACTTGGTTTTGTACAGAAACTGCACCACTTGAATAAATATTTGTCACACAGGAGAGTTAGTGTGTAGCTAAAAATGGTTTTTGCACTGTGGATTGTAGAGATTCTCACTTTTCTTTTTCCTGTATTGCAGACTACTTTTCACGTTATACCGGTGGAAGGGTGAAGTTGTGGGCCATTGAGCACTGATTTATCTCAGTACCACAATTACAGAGACACCTGTGCTAAATGACGTTGTGTTGTTCTACTTTGAAAATTACGGGGCTTGTTCCCACTCTAAGATGCACAGATGTACATTGCCTCGCTCTGCAAGCAGCCTTTGTACCTGAGCACACACACTCACACCTCCTCCGTAAGTTAGATCACCCCCTTTCTAAGAGATGCTGCTGACCTCATAGCTCAGCATCTATAAAATCTCCTTGATTAGCGTCATATGAATTCCTTCAAATACTTCTGTTCTTCATGGCAAACGTATTTTTGATTGAAAAAATGACAAAAAATGTGTACCTCCTCTTTTTGTGCTCAAGTCTCAGGGTTTGACCACTTTACTTTGCAGTTTGTCTGGTTTTCTACTGCTTGACTCTCTGCTTTCTGTTTCAGGCTGCTACTCAAATTACACATATTCTAGTTATTATTTCCATCATTTAGTATGAATTTTACAGTGATGTTGTTTTTATGCTTCCTTACCCTGCCACATGTGTTAACTATACAGAAACTGTTCTTCTTGTGGAAGAAATTATATACCAAAACTACCCAGTAAAAGCTTGTTTTATGACACTTATAAAATTAATGCCAAAAATGTATGGCCAAGCTTGATTTTTTGACATTAATGGCTGGTTATTTAGCATGTTATGCTCTTGTAGTGCCTGGAAAACAGCACTTAGATGTTCAAGTCTGATCTCGAGTTCCCACCCAAGGATTCAAAAGTGTAAGGGCTTGTTAAGAGTAGGGGGACCAAACACATGGGTTAATAATACCTGAAAGGAGTGGGAAGTGGAATAATGGATTATTATAACATGAATATATAAATATCCATGTTATATTTATATAAATATAAATAACATGGATTTTTTATTTTTTTATTTTTTACTAATGGGCCAAATCCAATATGTAGTGTACGTGTACTCTTCAGATGATCCTTGTGTATAGCTGGGATATGACAGCAACTACATTCATTAAAGACTATCCACCAGACTGTAGAACCTGTCCTTCAGGAAAAAAAGCAGCTCCACAGAGTTATTGCAGCACTTCTCTCTCTCTCTCTCTCAGTCTCTCTCAGGCCGGGATGTAGACATGAAATGGACTGATTCTCGGGTTTTATTACTTTTGGTTATATGAATGAGCATTTTCTTTCCACTTTCCTCTCTCACTGTGGCAGTGAAACAAGAAAGAGCTCACATGCTGATAATCTTGATCCATACTAGCAACTTAAATGCCTTTTGGTAGAGGGGATAGTCTTACAGAAATCAAGAAGAATCCCAGAGGCTTTATAGACATAAATTAACAGGAAGCATGAAAACAAAAGTGTTTTAATAAATGTGTTAAAAAAATAAGTATTTCAGGACCCTCTAAGAAAATATGACAAGTCAAATAGGTATAACTTACCACTTTATGAATTACTAGATTCCAAGAACATATCATCAACTTGTGCAATTTATGATATGACAGTTAGCATGCATTCTGATTATGAAACTTTTAGTCCATTGTAGCTGTGGTTATTATTGTCCCTCAGCTGAGGTGCAGGGCTCTTGTGTGCTGTAAAAGGCTTGTTAGCACAAAGTTTAGAAAATCACAACCTGTAGAAGAAATGCAATGATTTGTTACATTTATCATACCTAGGCAGTTAACATTTTAGGGAGAATATTTCAGATAGGAAAATTAATTTTAAAAGTGTTATTAATTCTGTTTACTATATTCCTGAACCTTTAACTCCTCAGTCCAAAGGAATTGACTTAGTTTCAGAGAGAAAGGGAGATACAGGACTTATAATGAATGTATTAGAAAAATTTCTAAGGGTCCTTGACATAGCATGCAGAGATATATATGAGAGTGTCTCACTGGAAATAGAGGGAAAGGATTTTTATGGAGGTCAGAAACCCTATGTCTGGCTTTGCTGGGTGATACAGTATTCATTTTTACTTCTGTCATTGTTCCAGGCCTAAATATTTCTTGTCTTATACCTCAGACCAGCTAATTACGGAGTAGAAAAAGCAAGAAACCATTTGAAGCCATTCATTTTTGTGAAACTGGAATAAGAGCCAGCTGAACTAGATTAGAGGACAAGTACAGTCATGAAAGTAGCTTCATAAATGCAATTTAATATGGGAAACTCATCTCTACATACTACGTCTGCATTATCTGCCCATGTGTATACAAGCAGAGGTTTTGTTCTGTAGATACAACATATCAATTGTTTCAGTTCACTTAAGATCAAGGACTGTTCCCTGATTCCCAGACTGAATGGTGCAAAGTGACTTATGTCTCCACTGATTGTGTTTTTTTTCCCTGCAGACCGTTCATGGCCACATGACATAACATCTGACCCTCTGAGGCTCTATGGCGTGGCTATAGCCAGTGTTCTCGGTTAAAACAGTATGAAATAATGTGTTTCAACCCACTAAAGCAGCATTTTTATAGCTTGACCCTGAGGATGGCTGTTACATGTTTGGGGGCATAAAATGAGGCCATGGGAATTGATGCTGCAAAGCCTATTGAGAGAGCTTTGAGAACTGCAAAGGCTTAAAAAGGCCAAACAAGTCTTGGCTCGCCTTAACTGCCTAATGGCAATGGTCCTAAGCAGAACATGGAAGTTCTGAGCACTTGAGTGAACTGGCATTGTGCAGCCTGGGAGTGGGATTGAGTCAGGGAGTTAACGTATTTAGCACTTTAAAAGACTCCTCAGGAAAAGAAATAATGTTAAATCTCTTCTTTGCCATGGGTGGCCCTTTCCATGCAGAAAGTACTTTAACCCTCCTGTTTTCAGGTGATTTTTTTAGTATTCACAGAGATTTGTTCTCATTCACAGAGAATCAATGTGTCTTTTTCTTTTCTCCATGATGCAGTAGCTTTCTGAGATACGTGCATTTTAAACAAAAGAAAACATAAATACAGTCGAGACTGTCATCAGTTTAAAGTATTGCATAAGTGGTTAAATTTAATCACAAAGAGACAACCAGCTAATGGTTTTAGTGGAATTCATAAAATCCCATAAAATATAAAATTTAAGTTTTGTCATATAATGTGAATCAGTTATAGGAACCAGCACAGCTTCCTTTTCCCCCTGAATAAATTCTAAACAGTCCTTAGAAAATGAATTACTGTCTGCAAATCAGGGTGACTTATTTTTCAGCTATAAAACTAAAACTACTTTCAGACCGCTTAGCTAAAAAAAAAAGAGAAAGAGGAAAAAAAAAAGACAGCAACTTTGTTGTTACTGTGTTACTGTCAATAGTATGGATGCTTGGTTGTGGCTCCATTTTAGCAGTTTGACCTTGTTTAGATCAACCTGAATCAAATCGACAGACCTCCTTTACAATTTCCCCACGCCATCATAGAAAGCGCATACCCTGCATGAGTGTATCCAGCTGGAGATGTGCCAATAGAAGTAATTACATGATGAAACTATTTAACTTTGACTAAAATACTCTCACCAGGTTCTTTCAAACCGTGTGTCTTATATCTTGTTGAAGCAATTTTATATCATGCCTTTAAAGTACAGTAATGGCCACTTGCATTGACAGAATCCTCGTAAAAGAAGAAGACCGAGACCTTGCTCATGAAGTGCTATTGATTTTCTGAGTTCCTGCTAGAGTTGCCAAAGATACAACACTGTTGTTAGGGAGAGAAGATACTTTGGCCTTCAATATCACAGGAGGGTTCCTGTGTAAGCACAGGCGTCAATGGGTTTCAGTGATAAATAATGCATTTTGGTGATAACTGCCCATATTATTTTGTCAGTTTTATATGACTCAGCATTTGCTCTTGCAAAGCGTTTCTTTAATGTCACCGCTGACTGCTGAAGTTTGAGCTAATTGTAAGTGCTATCTATATTTTAAAGGTTCATTTGCATTACAACAAAAAGCTAAAGATTCAGTTTATCTTAGGCTATGGTTGGTTTTGATCGGTGGTAAAATGAAACTCTCCCCTAACTTTACTCACTGCAGTGTTTCCAAAGGTAAGGCATTGTGATGTACTTAGGAAAAGAGTCTAGGTTTTATCTACTGTATTCAGACAACAGTTCTGGGAGCTGCCTTATGCCAGCGTACAAGGCATGAAAGATGTTTACACAAGTCCATGTTACAGGTGAAAGAGGAACACAGAAATGTCATCCCAAAGTATGCAGCTGCTTCTCACCAATGCAGCCAGCCAGGTAATGGGAAGAGTGGGCACTTTGCTCTGCAGAGTTGAGCTGGCATTAAAAGGAGAGCTGATCTCTGCTAGTTCAGGGAGCTTGGGTAGGGTTTTATTTTCCCAGAGAAAATGGGAAACCAGTTTGTTGTAATTCTAGATCTGAGTCCTTTTCTGATCCTTGGACAGCTCTGTTACTGCTTGCTACTTGGGAAAAATTGCACAGGAAAAGTCTTTGGACACCCTTGGCTTGTGTGCCTGGAAGGATTTTTGTTTTGCCAACTGTCCTTGGTGGTGGAATCTATACCCACAAACCTTGTCTCATTTGTGTCCTTAGGCCATTGCAGCAATATATCAGAACCACCAGTAGTAAAATCTCATCAACTGGTGAGCTGTCTCACTCCAAACATTTAAGGAAGTATTTACAGAGCTTGTTCCTAACGCTGCAAATCCTAATGATATCCTCTAAAAGCATAAACTTTTACTTGTAGGCATTACAATAAAATCTGAATGGATTGTGCTTTTGTGACTATAACATTATTGTAGCCAATAGATAATTATTATTTATCAGTAGTGGGAAAAAAAGGGCTGGCTAGGAGAATTATATGATAGTTAGCTTTTGATGACATTAGCCAATTAATATAATTCTATGTTTTCAATTTTGAGATTTAGGCAAGGTTGCCTTTATTTTCATTTCTATTCCAAAGCTTGAGTCAGTTTAGTCCTTCTGAAAGGGTTGATATTGCGTGCCCTGGAGGGTGCCATCATCACCAGGCAACAGGGGTGACAATGCTGAAAAGAAATTGCACAACATAATTTTCTTCCACCTTCCCCAAATGTGTCCTTGTTCCAAATTACATGAATCAACTTTAAGCCCTATTGGCCCCCTTCATTTCCACCCTGAGGAGCCTAAGGGGGAGGGGAAAAAAAAACAATGAAAACCCTGAGAAGGGATTATGCTGGAAGAAATATTGCTCACCTGTATCCTTGACTACACAGAAGTCTCTCGTTAGTAGTTTGAATACAGTAGAACTTGGACAGCAGGGAAGGAGAAGAGCTAATTTCTTCTTTTCCCATCTCATCTCCAGGTCTGCAGTACTGTGGTGGTGGAATCTGGAACATTTGGCTTACCCCAGGGAAGGATTAAGATCATGGCCAGATGTCCAGACAGGCAAAATGGGCTTTATAAAACTGCGTTCTTTGGGTTCAGTAATTTTCTTCCAGATCAGAAGAAAAGAGTTTTATTACCTGACCTAAAACCACCCTGAAATGTAAAAGTGTTTATAGGAACAGATTTACTTGTAATCTGTCTACCTTAGTGTCCTTTTTCCAATGTCGCCAGTAGCACGTGTCTAGGGAAAGAAGGTAGTGTAGAGCAAGTGTATCATGGACCTTCCCCAAGATAACCTCCCAGCTTCCAGAAACCTTCTCTGAGTACCTGCAGTAGTGAGGTTAGTTCTGTCTTAGAAGAGTGAACTTGGTAACCATGGATATGTTTTTCTTCCATTAATTTCTTCAGTTGCTTTTTTAACCATTTATATCTTAGTATTCATAAAGTTCTGCAGTGAGGAGTTTGCAGCCTATTTATACACCGCAAGAACCACCTCCTTTTGGGATGTTTCCAACTTCAAACAGTTGGAAATTTCATTTGGTGCCTCCTGGATCTTTTTCAAAGAGGAAGCAAGCAGCTGTTTACTTTGTGCTTTGATGCTGCCTTCATGCCACTCTCAGTTTTACAAACCTCCACTACATCCCACCTCAATCAGCCTATTATCAGGATCAATGGCCACAACTGAGGAAACAGGGCAGGGAGGAACTGTGGAAATGGCCACAACTGAGGAAACTTGTAGCTTCGGAGGCACTGTTATAGACATCTCTGTGTTCGTGCAGACTGAGTTTCCTCCACTTCTCCTTTATGCCTATGACCACTTTACAACAGGCAGACCAGCACAAAGCCAAAAAGAAGTTACACAGCACTCTTAGAAGTTGCCTTTGAAAACAGATTTTTGTTATTGGTTGGTTTTGGTTTTTTCTTTTCTATTTTAAGGCAGAGAAGGTATTGTCTGCTTATAAATGAGAAGAATCCAGACAAAAGTAGTAACTAGTTATGCAGTGGGTTTTATTTCCTTTGAGGCTTAATATAAAAAGGATAATATTGGAAAATCAGAATGAATTAGTTTACAAAAGAGTTTCTGAAATATCTCAAAAGACCTTTGTCATCATTTAACTAACTAGAGGAACATCATTTCCTCCAATCTTAAATCAATAGTATGCTTTTCTGCAACAGGTCTTATTTTCTTCACTGAGAGGACACCTACTGTTAAGAAGTTAACAATAATAAGGTATTGATAGTAGGTTACACATAACAGAGGGTTAGTAAGGAAAATTAGATTTGTCTTTTTAATTGTGATTTTAATATTGCTTTCCCTTGTCTCAGAAAACTTCTTGTTCCCTCTTATTTTCCATGTTTAAACTGCATAAAGCAGAAGTGATCTTTATTGACATATATATTTTCCATTTGCCAACTGTCTTTGAAAATGTACCTCATAAGCAAAACTATAAGCAGATATACTTTTGACAGCAAAGAATATTTTGGTCCATTTTACTGCTTGCAGAATGCCTGGAAAGGTTTAAATTAATGGCAACAAATGTAAGAGAAAAGGAAATCAGAGATCCATTTATTCCCTTAGAAAGAGACCTATTTTCCCTGACCTTTCGATATTTTCTATCTGCTTTGGCTGAGAAAACATTTAAAAATATTTATAACCACCAAGAATTTCCCTATTCTTCTACTCTTAGATCACTAGGAGTGTTATAAACTGTGGGATAGGGCAAAGGGGTGGAGATGACCTTTTAAAAGAAATCTTTCGTTCTGCGTAAATCACTTTGGACAACAGAAAAGCAAAAGTCTGAGTATATATTTTTTTGAAATTACAAAGTGCAGTGACACAATGAAAAGATAAATCCTACACTGCTCACAGCTGGGAGAACTGTTCTTTTTGAGATATGCATCCAGCTGAGTGCCCACGGTGTGTGGATGTGTCATCTTGTTTGAGGGAGAAAAGGGTGTTCTGGACATGATGTTTTAATACACTGGAATACACTTTTTTAAGCTATTTAATGTAACGATTCTGTCCATTTTTTTCTTTGTTGCTAAAGACTTTTGACTGAATGCCTGCTGCACCACTTAGTGTGCTAATGCCAGCTACTCAGATGTTAAGAAAAAATCCCACACCTGAATTGATCAAATCTGTAAATATTAGTGAATGACTGGGAGTCCTGCATAAAATCCTACACAGCAGACCTCATTTCTGTGTAGGAACCTCTCTAGAAACATGCTGTTGCAGCCCTTTCAGAATATCTTGTGTTCTTACAATGTGTATCTGAATACTATTAACTGACCATTTCTCTTCACCGCTCTGCATATGCTAAAATTTTGAATTTCAGTAATTAAACTTCCCATACAATTGTGGGTCATATTCTGCTATATTATCCTTTTAACTTTACTGCAATTGATTTGTGTCAACTTTAACTATACTCACTAGGAAGTCAATAAATAAAGATCAATTTTTGGTTTTTTTTCATTTCTCCTGGTTCTTTATTAGAACAAATAGATTGGTTAAATAACACAAGTAATACTGATGACACGGCTTTTGTCAACATTTTCGACTCTAAAACAAATTAAATATTTTTCAAAATTACTTTAGAACAACCTTGCTTGTGTTTTCATGTAATCTGCTGTTTCTCTATAGCTGACACTTCAAACCTACAAAACTTAAAGAAACACACAACACAAATGTTCTCCCTTCATAAAACTTACCGCTGATTTGGACTGGAGACCTCTTGCTAGCAAGGTGAATCTCTAGAATAATGCCGGTTTCTTTGCTTATTTCACATATGGGTTATCTATTAGTCTCATTGAATGGACAACAGGGATGTACCCCAATAAAAAGGCATGAGGCATGCTTCTACTTCGCACTGGTACAGCCCCACCTTGAATACTATTTGCAGTTTTGGGCTTCACAGTATAAAAAGGATATAAAGCTACTGGAGAGTGTCCAGAGGAGGGCCATGAAGTTGGTGAAGAAGTTAGAGAAGCTGTACGAGGAATGGCTAAAGTCATTTGGTTTCTTCAGCCTGGAGAGGAAGAGACTGAAGGGAGATCTCGTCATGGTCTACAGCTTCCTCACAAGGGGAGCAGGAGGAGGAGGTTCTGATCTCTTCTCTCTGGTGGCCAATGATAGGACCTGAGGGAATGGCAGGAAAATATGCCGGGGGAAGTATAGGTTGGATATTAGGAAAAGATTCTTCACCCAGAGGATGGTGGAGCACTGGAACAGGCTCCCCAGGGAAGCAGTCACAGTGCCAAGCCTAACAGTATTGCAGAAGCATTTGGACATTGCCCTCAGATACATGGTGTGAATTCTAGGCTTTGTCCTGTGCAGGGACGGGAGCTGGACTCAATGATCCTTGTGGGTCCCTTCTAACTCAGGACATTCTATGATTCTATGCTTCTGAACTCCTGAGCATTGCCTGACATCTGGATTTAGAGCTCAAAATTGCAGCAAATTCCTTCCTTTGAAAGAAAGAAAAATGACTCTATCAACTGACCACCTGTCAAATGACAGTATTGTTTTTGTTTGTTTGTCATCTGCACACTGTTTTTCTAGTGACTGTAGAAATGTGTGATAGTTGTCATGTTCTGTCTCGACCACGTTCCTCCTTAGTGGGCTTGCGTTATAAGGGCTTCTGCAATAGGAAGAAATATACAAGAAATAACTGAAAGTAAAATCTGGAGCCATATGGACTTGCCAGAAGTTGAATATGCTGAGGACAGTTTAGAAAGCCAGCCCTTGTTCTGTAGATGGGTCTCATTGCGGTACTGTACTAACACACAGCTGTTGAGCTCACCTTGACAGCAGTGTAAGATCTCTGTATCTAAGCAGGAAAGCTCAGATCCATCATGCAGTTCTGAGAGTAAAATTTTATCCCCACAGTGCATGTATAGTAAAATACTAATGCAAAATTCACTAGGAAGTAGGTCGAAGTGTCAGACCAGTTATTATCAGTAACCTGTTTCTCATAAAAACATACTGAAGAAAAAAATGTCTTGTTCCTAAGATTTATAGCAACTTGACTCCCTATGACAGGTGATTGAAAGCTTCCCTGCCATGCATATTACACTTTGGGTGGTGACCCCTCAGTATATATCTCCATTTAAGTCCTTCAGTACTGTGCTGAATGGAAGCAGAGTGGCCAGATGCTGTAAGATTCTTTTTTAATGAAAATCTTTCATCCGGACATTTAGCACAAAGTGCATTCATAAGATTACTTGAGTGCCCTGTCCTTGAAAATGAATCCAAGCATTGAAAAGGATCAAAAATCAAGTCTCTGCTAAGAAAAGCTAGTACATTCACAAGCCACAGTATTCTGTGTCCTGAGCAGAGGCAGTCGATCTCTTTGCCACATTGCATTCATTCAGAATTCTAAGTTCTGATGTATAAACGAAGTAGCTTTCTGAAATAGCTTGTATCTATTTGTCAATGGGTTTATGATCCGTGTTTATATGTTATAAATCCTTTTCAGGAATTTTATAGAAGCACCTTGCTTTGATTTCCTAAGCTGTTACTTTGTTTTTGCTGTTACTGCGCTTACTATTTTATGTGCCCAGAATGCTGCTGGACTACACACATTTCCCTGGTGTAGTTTCTATTTAGCCACATCAGATATGTGTGCTATTAAATACCAAGGTTTGAACTAAGATAGTGGGCTTTGCAGAACACCTGTCTTAATGGTAAGGCTACAGTTTATTGGTAGGCTGTCTCACTTTGAGAGAAGGGTCCAGTCTTTGAACATTTTTGTTTGGGGCACAAATAACAGCCTTTCTGATCATAATTGCTGCCACTGAGGCCCTGCTGTCAGCACTGAGTAGCTCTGGTCCATGGAGGCAGATTTGGCGGATCACTTTTCTCGCATCTCTGCACTGCTCATGCTGGCTCCCAGGCTGCTGCATCTGTATTTCCTCTTCACATGTCATCCATCACTCAGGTCCCAGTACACCTTCTTCATGGTTTCTGATGCAAAAGTAACCCCATCTTAAATTAGGTCTGTGATTTTCTTCTGCTCCCTTATTGTGCATAATCTTTTCCTTCTTTTTCTTTTTTCTCCCACCTGAAGCTTCCTAGGAGGTTTCTCCTGGGCATACTGCATCTAAAATCTTGATTCTGTGCAAGTTGAACCACTGGACTTAATGTTGGCACAACTGAAACTCTTGATCTGAGCATATCTCGGTTTGAAAAAATGCTCTCCTGTGCCCACGTTGTAGACGGGGAGCCCTCTGTAGCATCTGCCATCTCAGCCTCAATTGCTGGCAGAGTTTGAATCCTGTTCTAAACTTTGTGGACTCGTGTTTAATCTGTAAGGTTTGTAGAAACTTTCTGAGGTTTATTAAAAAACCTCTGAATTAATTCTGTCTTTGTCTGCTCAGCCTATGAGGCTAAGGCATACCTGAACTGAGCAAATTAAGTAAATTCTTAATCGAGGCATAAAAATGCAAGACCTGAATCTTAGAGCAACAAAATTACTGCTTTTAAAACCTTAATCTATTTTACTTCTATTATTGAAGCAAAACTGTAAAGACACAATATAGATTAATTCTATGATTTTCATAGCCACAATTTTATTATAAGTTTTTATATTTTATTAGATAAGGAAGTTATTTAAATTCTGTGGGCCTCATTTTGTAGCCTTCATTCAGGTAGTTTGCCTTTTGACAGTCTCTGCTGTTGGGTAAAAACTACAGAATTAAGCTTTTTAGCTTTTGTTGAGACAAATATATTTTCCTCATTTTTGCTTCTGGTCCAATGTATTTTAAAAGAAAAAGTTGAGCCAAGCAGCCACATGATTTGGAAATGAGGATTACAACAATGTTTTGGGTAATATATTATACTAATTTCAATTTGGACAGTCTTCGCATTTGAGAAGATTTGGGAGTGGAATAGTCCTATTTAATTCTCTAGACTACAATATATAAATTTTATCCTGTTTTCAATATATGAGGTTCTTTCATTCCTGTTGTTCTTTGGTCTAATCGTAGCCAATAAGCTGGTCATCAGTTCCACTTCATTACCTAGCTAGCTGAATCTGATGAGATACTTGGGAGCCACACATGTCCTGCTTGGTAGTTTATGATCAGTTATTTTATTTTTTAAATACTTTTTACCTGATGCTTGGAAAAGCAAAAAAAATAATTCCATGATTCATAAGGGGGACAAATTTCATTTTTTAAGCTATGTGAATGAATAAAAACTGGTAATGCATTTTTAAAGATATTTCTAGTGCGAGGAGATGACAAATAAAAGGATATGGAGGAGGCAAATTCTGCTGTAAGAGGTGAGCAGTTAATTGCTGAAGTGCTTTTGTTAATGTACGCAGTATATTTCATGTGTTCTTTATCACTTAGCATTATTAGGAATGAATATAGCTTTGGGCAAGCATATGTCCCTTTTTGTGCCAGACTGCAATCGTTATTCTACAAACTTCATTCTATTGAACATCTTTCCACTCTGTTTTTTTCTTTTTTTTTTTTTTTTTTCCCTCTGTCCTGGAAGTGGCTGCAGTCTGCTTTATTAGGCTATGAAATGTAGGGATACCTGTACTGGCTTACCCCGGAGGTTGGTTACACTGGTAGTCTGCCTCTGGCTGATGCAGATGCTTAGTTACAAGTAAAAAGAAATAGAGCAGGAGCAGTGTAATCTGTCCCAAGTATTTCCTGCAGTTTCTAGTGATCAATGTTAAAGGTTTCCTGACATGATGTTTGTGGATTTGTCTAATCCCTCTCTGAGCTCATTTAAACTTCTGGCCTCATCTGCATCTCACTAAGAGGAATTCCATGGGCCAATCACGCATGTGGGGAACCATGCCTACCTGTGTGTTTGTTTTCTCTCCTGCCTGGTTAATTCTATGTGCACCTCTTTGTTCTCCTGTGGGGAGAAACAGTGTGCCGGATTATTCTCATCATCCCCATTTTATCTATTCTGTTTCTTTTATATTGTCCTGATGTGGGATGGCTGTAGCCTGCAGGTAATATTCAAAATGTGGGTGCACAGTGGGTTTATATATTGTTGTGATAACGTTTTCAGTTTCGTTCTGTGATGGACGCTGAATACTGAGATGGTGTTTTCCACAGACTTTGCAGCACCATAGTTTTTCCCTGGTAGATATTAATTTGTACTTGGTAGCATTTTCATTGGCTATTTCGGTGCTTTGCCACTTGGTACCGTGAGATGTGAAGGGGCTCAACATTGGTATTGTATTCAAATATTTTTGCTATTATAATCTGAACTCTCTCCTGCCATTTTTCGTCATATTCTTTGTGCTGGCACAAACCAACACCAACAGTGATGGACTCAGTGAATCACTGGAATATAGGATCTTTTGAGTTTATTTTCACCTAGCCTGTCTTCACATTCCCTTTATTAATCTAATGGAGCCCATTCATTACCCAAAGACTCATGAGTCCATTTCAGAGTTCATAATGTGAACTTTTTGTTTCATTTTCTCAGGAAGTTATGCTTCTAAGAAAATTGAAATGCACATTCAAATATATTAAATACATTTTGAAATCAGTCAAGTTTTATTTGTTTTTGTTTTCCCCTTTTGAGACAGAAGGTTGATGCTGTTAGTCATGGTTTCAGAGGCTTTGGCCAAAATCCTGATTTCTTATCCTCAAAAAAGACCATTCTTTTCTATTTATGTATTTGTTTATTTATTCATTTGTTGTTATTTGGAGCCTATTATTTATTTTCATGATCCGTCACAAAAGTGAGGAAAAGAGTGAGTTTAAAAAGCTGAAGGCATTGCTACTTATAGCATATGCTTACTAGTTTCAGTTTTCTTTTCATTTAAAGAACTAGTTTGATTATAATATGTTGCCTAACAGCATGGCTGTCTTGAAGTCTCCCAAGCATTTTTTATTTCATGTATTTTTATTGTCTTCATTGCAGTAAAGATGCAAGACTCTTAAGTCTTTGTAATGTCCCTTTGATGACAACGGAAACCATTTTTCATTCTCCTGTTGCTTTTTATCATGGTTTTTGTTATGCTTATAGATTGGCAAGTGAAGAGCTCTCTTTGTATCCCTTTTGCTCCAAGTTTCACCTATTTTCTTCTTAAGATTATTTAATGTTTGTGTTTTTTTAATTTTCTATTTAAAAAATTAGGAATTTTTTTTTTAAAAGCAGGAGAGAATGACTGGATTTATATTTTTCCCAGAGTCAATGAAAAATTTCCCATGAGAAAAAAATGAGTTGTCCAGGGAAAAAAATCTTGCTAAGCAAAATTCTGTACCACTCTTTCTCTACTAGGTATGCTATGTTAAACTGCACGTTGGATATTTTTTCTATTAATTTCTGTTATTTTTCATCCTATAGAGAGATCTGTATCTCACAGCATTCACCCAGAGTTTATAAGAATGCTGAGTTGTCATGCAGGAGTTTTACCTCACACAAGGGAGATATTAGTTGATAACATCTACCTTGTTCAGATTTATTGCTTTAGCATATTTCATGCTAAAAATATTTTTTTACCATCTGCTAAGATTAGCACTCTAGTGGTAATAAATTTACTTACCCTGTTACTGTGGTGTAGTTTGGAACCATCTTACACTTTATTCGGCCTAATTGAAAATAGGATAAGATAAATGATGCACTTTGAATTTCTCTCTCAGATGTACCATTGTTCATTACTTCAACAAGGGATGAGCACATCTGATTGTAATTTCAATTGTTAAGTAAAACAAAAGTTTCCATGGTGAAAATATGGTACCAACAGCTGTAATTGTCTAAGGATTACTTGTGAAAATCTCTATATTGTTTTAGTAATAAGTGCAGAATTGTTTTTCATTTACACCTTTGTTTATCCTCAAACCCTAATGGAAAAGTGGTGAAGTCAAAAAATATGCTCAAGAATTCAAATACTACATGGAATACAGTGTCTGAGCTTAAAGTGTCTACGCTTAAAGAAATATCTGCATAGTAAAACAAGGAATATTTCAATAGTGACTACTATTGCAAAAAACCAACAACACAACAGTTTGTGCCACTAATTTATATATTTTTTTAATTGGATTAGACAGTATTTGTGATACAGTATGTTTGGGGCTTGCTTCTAGACTCTCACGGAACATGCACAGTACTGACATCTCTGACATTTGCCTTGCAAATTCTTCAAACAACGGCATCTTTGTAAAAGAGTGTCTATACGCCCTTAATATTCTATATTAAAAACTTAAATAATAAAATATTAAAGCAAACTACATGAGTTAAAAGGTGCTGGCTACCTGATACCAGGCAAATGGAATGGGAAGAAACAAGAGGAGGTATAAGCCATTTGATCTGCCTGGTATTTCTGCCGATCTAATTTGTGGTCACAATTTCACTTCCATAAGTTTATAAATATTTCTGGTTTGTGTTGTATGGAGAGACTGTGATACTACCTTTATGGCATATGAAAATATAGTCTGTAAATTGTATTCTTTGCTTCAGAGTTTGCCATGAGTATAAGATAAACAAGTATATGACTGAATAAAATGTTTACAATAGGAGATACTGACTACGCAATGGAAATAAGTGAGAACAGGAGGGAAATTATGTGATGCTAGGGCTAGGTCTTTTTTTAGAAACAAGTGTGATTTCTGTGTTGACGATGTCTGGTTTTAACATTATGGCAGCATAAGGCCATATCCTGTTTCATTCATTCATGAAATTAATTCCATTGACTTGCTTTTAAAATAAGGTCAGCAAGACTCAATCCACAAATAATTCTGAAATCTGTTTTTTTCTTTCAAACTAGTAGAATATCTTCAGGGTTGTGCAGAAGTGGAAGTATCTCAAGGATATCCTTGTTTGCAACATGGTTCCTTGCAAAGCCTTTTTCAGCCTCTGAGTAAAGTTATAGCTCGTCTTTAAGAAACAAGTAGCTCTGTAGTATTTTCATCTCTTATTTCATAATAAATTCTTTGACTGATGACCAAGTTCTGATTGCGCTTACCCTTGCTCAGGGAAATCTCCCTTTGGCTTCAATCGCCATTTCACCCAAGATGAGAGCGCTCATCTGCAGCATCTCAGCCTTGGCTGGTATTTTCACAGCTGAGTTTTAAACCCCTGAAAACAGAGGTTTGTAATGGAAGTGCTGACACAACCTTAACGAGAGTATTGTGAATGGCTGTACTCTAATGCTGTACAACACCACTGTTACTGTGTTGCTGTTATCCATTTCTGGTGTCTGTTTCAGAAATTGGTATTGTATCTAAAACAATTGCTGTTATTAACAGGTTAAGCTGCTGGGATGTTAAAATAAAGGCTGCCCAGCTTTAGTGCATTTTGTTGTAATCATCTCCCAGATGCCTTGTCGGAAATCAATTCAAGTTCAAAACTGGCTAGAATTGGGAGGTCAAGGCTTCTGCAGACTAAATATTTTATCTTCTGCTCATGTCTGGAGCTTTTAAAGATGTGTATTGGGGGCTCTTTTCTCATATCCCATCTGGACAAAGATGATTGGCTTTGCCATTTTGCCCAGGTTAGGACATGGTTAAAATCAATTATAATCAATTATTAAGACTCTTCTGTGGCTGCAAAGCTTAAAAGAGGATTTTAAAAGTTGCTCAGTTCTGAAACAAGAATATCTTAGTTGCTAGTGTAGATGCCATTATTCTGGGATGTCAGATGTAACTCTTATCTGCACCAGTAATAAATACAAAGAATTCCTCTGTCGTCTTCTTGTCCCATGTGTTTTGGAACAAACAGCAATACCTAAAAAAAAGATGCTAGAGGTGTAGGGAAGACAGTTGCATTGTGCTAAAAAATCTAGTTGTCATAGCTAAACGAGAGGGAGCTATTTATAATTTGATGAAGCCAGGTGTTTTTTTCCCCAGAAATGTATTCAGATTACTCCAGTCTTCAGAACCCAAATGCTAATTTTCTAATATGTTTGGGGGACTCCATGCTTTTATTTTAAAATACAATAGTATTTATGTATTATAATTCACTCTGTTTGCCTGATATGCTTGAATATACAAGATTGTTGTCTCTCCCTGGAAAAGAATCAGTCCTTTTGTTTGAAAAAACTTTTGATGTTAGGTACCATTTTTCCCATACAAATCACATTCAGCATTATTCACACAGATTTTGAGTGAATGAGTGAACATCTATCTTTGTCCCTCATCACCATTGTTTTGATACTTTTGAACATGATCTTTATACTTCCAATTTACATTAACACGTAAGAAAATTAAAAATTAAGAATTGTAGCCTGAATTTGGAGGAAGACAGGGCCTCTTGTAAAGTCAAGGAGGGAGGAAGGATGCTCTGCTCCAACTAGGACCTGCATGCAGAAAACATGGGTTTACCTGTTTAATTCTTAATTAAGTCTTCTTAAGAAATCTGTCAGAGTGATGCTAATCAGCTCAGTAGCCTTAGTTGCCTATTTTTAATTTTGGGATAATTTTGCTCTCTTTTGTTTTACAAAGTGTATAACTGTGCATATCATACAATGTAACATAAGGTAACCTAATAGGTAAGGAAGGCTGATACTCAGTTAATCTGGTGCGGGAGCCATCCAGTTATGTGTGTTATGCGTGACTGAATTTAACCTTGCTTGTCATGTCCAAGTCTGTGGAGAAAGTGGACATCAGAGCTCAATTTGGATATTGGAAGATTTGACTGGGATTTGTGAGACAGACTGGGATCTTCAAAACATAAATCTTTAAAACTTTTTTGAGTTTCAAACATTTTTTCTGTTACTTTTCTTTTCCTTGGCATCTACATTTCATGCTCAGAGACAAGTGATGGTTTGTAGGTAGACTTGTTGAAAAACTTCAGCAAAAGATGTTCCTGCATAGCTTATGTCGTGAGGTCTCAGGAGGGCTCAAGTTCTTACAGAATTTCCAGATTGCTGCCAGAAGCAAAGCTGACCTGATTTTCCTCCCTGTGTGTTTTGAAAAATGTCATATATTTCAGTTGTCATTGGTGCATGTGTTCCTGAATCTGGACTATTTTAAGAGGAATCAGAATCTGGCATAAAGATCAGCTTCGACGATGAAACTAGATTAGCCACTTGTTGATATGAAATACGATAGTTCGGATATTGGAAATGTTTTTGAGATTCTTAGTATGGGAAAAATGCCAAATATCTGTAGGACTGTAAAAATACTCAGACATTCAAGAATTTTAAAATATTTTCATGAATATTGGAACTGAGAAATATTTCCTTAAAATCGTCGTTTTTATGGTGGTACTGTAGTTGCACTCATTTTCCCAAGGATTTTGTAGTGCACATGAGATTTGAAAAACATGTGTAGGGACATTGTCCTGAAAAACACATCTCTAATGAAAAACAAGAAAAACAGAATAAATTAACATTTATCTTCTTTCTTTGTACTGATTCTCCACATGAAATCACTGAGTATTTCACAAATTTTAAACAAAAGTTAACTTTTCTATATTTATGACATTCAGAATATCTTGTGACCCACCTCCAAGCATTTATGTTTGTTATCAAAAAAAGGCTAGCTATTTCTTGAAATATCATAAAAAGTCATATAATTTGAATATTTCTATGCACATTTACACGCAGAAAATAAATGTGTTTAAGTATAACTGGGAGATGTTAATATCCATTAAAAGAGTAATACTGGACAAGTCCAATAAATCTATACTTTTTCTTCTCATTTTCTCTACAAATATCTCTTCTGAATCCAAGGGTAGAGTTAAAATATCACTTATGCAGCTGATATGGGAAGGAGCTTCGTTTTGACGCAGGAAGGCTAAGTAAAGGCTAGTTTGTAGCCCTGTTAAAGATGTGTAATGCAACGTAAAGGTACAAAAGGCTAAGTGGAAAGGGTAAGGGAAATCTTTTCTTTCCAACATGCTCTCCTTGTCCCCTTCAAAGCAGCTGAAGGATTGATTATATATCCTGTCTCGTGAAGAAGGCATTGCCACTGAGTGATGGGAGATGATTGTTCAGTTCAGAGGTGTACTCATAGTGAAAAGACTTGCATCATGGGCCTTTGCTCCAAACACCATGCTCCTTGCAATTCCATAAATGATACAAAAAGCATGTTAATAAAGCCTTTGGGAACGACAGGGAAACTGAACTTTTCATTCTCTTGGGGCAGCCCATATTTATGGTTTGTAATGGGTACATGAAAGACTTGGAATTCAAGTTTTTTCTTTTTACATTTATATTACGATTTAGAAGACTGGAAAAAGCATTATAATAGGAGTTTACCTACTAATGATATTTGCAAAAGCTGGTTATTAATAGCTTATAAAGTGAATCAGGCTCCTTTTTTATCCCAGTAATTTATTTCATGTGCAAGATTATATCCCTTCTCAATTTCATTTTCATTTGATAAAACAAGTATAAAATATAATTTGCAGTGAGTCTATGCCTGGCTGCTCAACAACTATGTGCTAAAAAGCATCGATAGGCCCTTCCTTTTCAGGGAACACCACTGAAGCCGACACATTTTGGTGGCCTTCTTTACTGGTGGTACTTAGGAAAGGAGAGGTACATAAAGAATGAGTGTTCTTGGCCAGTATTTGAAAGTACAATGTTTTTATTGGAGGCAGGAACCCCATTTCCCTTTCCTTGGGAGGGGAACCTATCGTTTGGCTAATGAGACATATGGCACTGTATGCCTGCATAGTTCCAAGAGAGATGAAAAGTTCCTATTTATCCTGCACAAGTCTGGGGACTGCATGTGTTTCTAATTTCAATGCACTTTTATTTCAGTTATTTAGATGGATAGAGGCATCAAGCCAGAGTTTCCCCAACAACAACAAAGGTCTTATACTGTCCAAATAGACTGCATTCCTGAGCCTAGTGGTCATGCCACCTAAAAAAGGTTTAAAGATTCAACATGGTCTGTTTAAACAAAATAGCTATGTTATTCATTTCAACTTTGCACATAGGCACTAATGTTTATATTGTTGAAGTTAAGTTTTAAAGTGAGCAGAAAGTATTGGTAGAAAGCTTAGGCCCTGCACTTACTCAGAAAAAGAAGGATGTTTACCATACTAGGGACTGAGAAAATGAACCGAGTTCCTTATCATAGCATTTAAAAATGCCATGGCTAGGAAACACAAACATTTTCTCTTTCAGCTTCCCTTCTCTTTTTTCCTTTTACACTTCATTTATCACTGCTGATTTTTGTTATTAAGTACAATGCTGTACACACTCATTAACAAGTCCAAGCCAAGCCTGACTGCTTTCATTGGGGACCTAAACCAGAATGCTGGGATAAGTTCATGAACTCTCCAAACAAGTAGGGACCCCATTTCAGGAAACCTGGAACTGAAACTCTGTTTGTGCTATGTTTTACCATGAAACTAGGTAGTTTCTAGCAGAGAACAAATTAATGAAACTCCAGCATTTGTATGGATTTTGCAAAATGGAACTGCTGTAAAGCCTTTGTAGTCATGGGTAACATTCCTTGGTCTTTCATTCTGGCACTCTGAGATTTACTTCTGGTTCAGACTTGCAGTCCTGCGTGAGCTGATGCTGAGCACCTGCGGAGAGAGCTCTTGTGGGTGGGAGTTCCCCTCTACTTGGTGTTTGGAGGGGAGCTGGAGAGGTTAAACAGTGTAATTTTTTTGGTAGGACATAACACAAGTGGACAATGGAAAATGTCATAGAGTAGCTGCTTGCCTGTAAAAAGAGAAACTTTCTAGATCTGTTTATGCGGAAATGGAGTGTTTTTCTTCATTTTCCTTAAAAAAAACCCAAAAACTTACAGGCTTAAACCTAAAATCTATTTTCTTTCCTTTCCGCCTCCTCTCATGTGAGCATACTGGTTTGTTATTACAGGGTTATTCATGCATGCTGGCCTGTTGGCATTGAATATTTAGTACAGACAAAAAGGAGCTAAGTCTTTTTTTCTTTGGGAAAATAACTCAGACTTTATAGTGATTTTGTGAATACATATTAGATTAAGAGGATATACTTTCATCCCAGTTGCTTAGATTTTGAGCCTGTGAACTTTAACACAAGAATACTTCATGAACGATTTAATCTATATATTTTCTGTAAAAGTGCTTTTAATGAATGTTGGGATTCAGTAAGACTAGAGCTCTTAGAGTACAACTTTTTTAACACCTAGTATTAGTGTAACAATTTGCATTCACGTAGTATTTTATATATCAGCAGATTTCAAGGTATATTATTAAGGCATTTCACAACATGCAAGGTAGGTAGTAGAATAAAGTGCAGAGTACTAGATTAAGAGATTAAATAAACAGTGACCAGTAACTATTGATATTGGAGTGGGTGTAATGGAAAGCAGCACCTAGATCTTATTCTGCTCTTATATGTATGTATGAATCAGGAGTCATCCCAGCAATGGCCTAACTGAAGTCCTGTTATGGCAAGTCATTTTGAGGCACTGTTATCCGCTTGGCAAAGAACTAACACTGGATTTAGAGACACCGCTTGTTAGAAGAAGTTCTTCCAAGCACTGGGCTTTGCACACCTCTGGACTGTTGGTGGGAGAACACCACAGGAACTGAATCAGATTATAGCCCATGATGATGCCCTTCAATCCCTGACAGAGCCATAAAACTGACTTCTGTCTTTGGAAGACAACCTGAGCCCCATCTGTGGGGGTGATTTGCCCTTACACAGCTGGTGCACAGTCCTCTTGTTAACTGAAAGGAGCATATAAGGATAAACAAAGCTTCTACAATAGTTTTTGAGTTAGTTTGGAGTGCTTTGTGCTGTG
This sequence comes from Cuculus canorus, assembly GCF_017976375.1. NCBI lineage: Eukaryota > Metazoa > Chordata > Aves > Cuculiformes > Cuculidae > Cuculus > Cuculus canorus. The sequence goes on from NC_071403.1 coordinate 78,834,089, forward strand.
CACTTGCAAACCTAATGCTTGCTTTTGCAAATGTTTTCTCATGGGCATTTTAATATCATGCCTACAAGGATTTATTTTTTTTTTAATATTTCTGGGTTCAGGCTGGTGGAAATTATGAAATAGGTATAGGAAGAAAGGCGGTGGAAGGAAAAGAGAAGGAAGTCCATCAATGGTATCAGGAATGAAACAGGGAGGAAATAGTGTCACTTCTTTGTCACTTGATTCTCTGGTCCCAGAGAATCAAGAAGTTGCAGAGAGACAGAGGAGCCCTTCTGAAATGGTAACCTGCCCACCTCTCTCACGTGCTTTACATTTGTTTGTCTCGTTCATCACTTTTGTTTCTAGTCACCATCCTTTCCCCAGCTGAGTTCTTACCTCCATGTTTTCACAGGCATTACATTTCTGTGTCCTTTAGCCTTCACTTTCCCAGGGCTTTTCCCAGACAGTTTTATTTTGGATTGTAGGAGCGAGAAGCACAGCTCAGTTGTGCATATTCATTATTTCTGCACAGAGGCCAATAAGGGCCTTTATTAGCCTAGCACCAAGTCCCAGAGAAGCTCCACACCAAAGGAGTATGGGTGATATGGGCTCTCTTGCACCCAAAGAATATTCTGACCAAATATCACTGCTTGGGGAGGGTGAGGCATTGTCTGGATTTTCCCGTTCCTCTCTTCCAGTAGTTTGAAAAAGGTTGCAGGGATTTCCATTGCAGATGATGACTTTCAAGAAACAAAGGATGTAAGCAAAGAAACAATGTTTCTGTGCAGATTTCTCACAACCTAGTCCAAGTCTACGTCCATTTCACACTCACAGCTTTCGCCTATTTCTTCCTTCCTCCAAAAGTACATTTGTGTCCTGTGAGTGGTTAATTTCAGAGGAAAATCAAGGATTTGGCTTTAAAGGTATTTTGGTATTTGCAAATGCAGATAGTTTCATGTTAAGTATTAAAAAATGAGCCAGCACCTAATTACTGTTGATTTCAGGGTAAGTTAGGTGTTTTTGAAAATCACAGTAGGCCCCAGGAGGCTATCCTTCTCCTTAGCCCCAGTGCATAGCATTTCTGATTGTTTAGCTATGGCTCAAGACAAAAAGCTGATCAGAAGGCAGAAAAAGCATAAGGACTGAGAGTGATCCTAAGCTATCCGAATCTGGCTGATTCAGATCTTGACTGTAAATCTGCTCCCAAGTGACTTTTCAAGGTTCAGTCACAGTTTGATTTCCCATCTTCTCATCTTCTTTGTGATGTAGCTATTTCAATTTCATTAATTAGACCAATAGTAATTCCTCCTCCTGCCCTAAAATAAATAAGCAAAAATAAAGCATGAAGCCTTCTGTCAGATTCACACCTGGCTGTTTAAAATGCTCACAAAATCACACAGGGTAGAAAGTAATTGCATTACATTACATTGATACCCACAGTCTTTCAACACACTTTGTGTCCATGTATAACATTTTTTATAAGTGTATTAAAAGTCCTTTCTACACAAAGCTTTCTCCAAACTCTGCTAATTATATGTGCATGTCTCCATCATATTTGTTATATATTATATCAATAACCTCTTATGAAATTGGTCCCTTATCTGGTACTCAGAGACAAGACAATCTTTGGATTTCTGGAGTGAGTACACAATGGAAGTTTTATTGTGCTTACTGTTTCCTTATTTTATACATTTGAAGGCATGAGAGTTCTAAGCACAGAAAATGGTTTCAGTTCAATCTACAGTCATGTTCTTGTTGAAACTACAGATGCATTTTCAGCTACATTGATATGGATGTCTGAAGCAACATCATCTTTAATCACGAGATCATAAATTACACTTATATTTTGTTTCTATATATCTTTACAAACTTTGACATGAATGCTTGAGTACACAGTGTCTGTTAGAAGAAGAAACAGAAGGATTTGGAATAACAATCTGTTGAACAGAGAGTAAGCAACAGTGAAAGAGCAAGACTAGTCTGGGGCATCCAAAATGAGACTGGTGTATCTCTGGTGGTGCATGAAGACAGGGTACCAAAACAGAGGACTGGCAGCTATGTGTAGATTTGCCTGGCAAAGAATTTGTGAAAACATATCCAATATTTCTTTAATATCATAACCACCCATGTGTATGTGGCATGGATTTCATCACAGTGTAAGTACTAATATGAGAAGTGTAGAGTTCTTGTCCAAACTCACTTGTTCCTGACCAAAAATGTTGTCCTTCATTGAGACATATGGTCTAAGCAATATACCTGGCCACTGCTGCAATGGCTGCTGGGCCCACTTTCTTTTTCATATCCTACAGATTAATAAGGCTAATGCCAAATGACCTTGACATGAGAGTGATGCTAGCCATGAGCATCTGGTGGCATGTCTAAGACATCTGGGCTGAGTACAGAGCTGTGAACATCTATTCAGTCATGTCCTCTGCTGTAATTTTCATCACCAGAGTTTGAGCAGTTTGTGAAGTCTGACATATTGCAGCTTTCTCCCACCATCTGCAGAGCCTGCTATATGAGAAACAGGTCTTTCATTCTGACCTAAATATTCTCTAACAATACCTCAATCAGTTTCTCCTGAGGATCCAGAAGTCAGTCTATGTAACTTGAGTTTCTGTCCATCAAAGACAAGCACTTTTTTCATCTTTTTTTCTTCACAGTCCTCATCTTCTCATGCAGGTGATTGAGTTCTCCTGCAACTGAGCTTGGTTTGACTCAACAACAGCATGACAATGACAACACAGTTGATTTGTACTATAGCATTATGTTTGGTTTTTTTTCTGGGCAAAATATTTCTCCTGTAATAATAGGTTTATGAGAAACAAAATTGAAGAATATAACTGTAAATAATATATTCTTATAGCTCTTCTTTAAATGAAGCCATAGAAAATCTGGGAGAATCCAAGGATGATGTATCTGTCCTTTCGATAAAATCCAGTGCTCATATGGCAACTAAATATCAATATTTTTTTTTATAATTATGTGTGGACAGGTGTCATTATGTAATGGACATGTCAGAATTTGGTTCCTGACAAATCCTCATAAATGTGTTTTTTATCTCTTTTATGCTTTTTTGGTTTTTTTTAACTGGCACATTCTTGGTGGCATTTTTCTGTCTTGGGAGGAGTTAGAAATATCCAATCAGATTTTTTTGATTCATTTTCAAGAATAGGACAGGTTGTTGGTGACAGAAGGATATCTTACTTTGAATTCTTAGTGATGATGAAGCCAGCCACATGCTTCAATGTCAGTCTTCGTCCTGACCCGTGGAAATGCCCTTAAAATCTGTGACATTTTTAGCTGCTGATTACTTTTCTTGCTACTTTCATTACCACCTCTTAGTGGTTGGTTTATCCAGGAAGTACATTGCTTCAATGTCACCTTTAAATACCTAACAGCACTCTCCTAGACTGCACTGATCATATTTGCATTGATTAATATGTTGTGCTGAGTAATGAACAATCAAGAAAACTTTGTATAACTGGATTTCCTCTGCAAATTATAATGCCTTGCTTAGACTTTTAGACCTAGTGCTGTTATTGATGTACCAAGCCATTCCTCTCTTTACACTTGGAAGAGGTGTCCTGAGTAAAGTCACTTGATCTAAAACTCATGCAACATAAGCCAGATTTTGGCTTTAAATCAGTGTTGATGATGGAGGGAAATGTAAAAAGGGGACAAACTGCCAGACGGAAGAGGACAAAGGTGATGTGAGATGAAATTACTGTCGGAGGAGGCCCATGTTGATGTAGTTGCTTTCTTCTCCATTGGAAGAATATAACAAGCATTGTCCTCTGCTTGATGTAAAGTTGATGATGCCTCTGTCCCTTTTATATGAGGAGTTATCAACAGCATATGGACATTCTTGCAAGAATTGCAGATCACCATCCTGGTTTTTAAACTGGATATTTAGTCAGAAGTTACCTGAAAAAATCTGGGGCAGTTTTAATAGTCTAATTCTTATTCTTGACGCATGCAATGAAAGGGAATTGTATCCAATTTGCTAGCATCTATTCCTTTATGCATATTTTGATCCTGTATGCAAGCAGAAGCTAACATACAAGTGAGCGCTGGACATTTTGACTGAAGCAAATATCATATATAAAGTTGTCATTGAGAAGAGTGAATGCTCTAGTAATCTATTCAGATGTAACTTGTGTCCAGCAGCTCTCTTGCTCAAATATTATTGTCAAATCCTGATCACTTTATGTATCTATGAAAAGTCCTAAAAGAACCTGTAACCTATATTTCTGCAAAATCTTTTTTTTTGTTTAGACTGAGTTTCTGTTTCTTCTCTTGGATTAGCTGGGAGTCATTGTGGGGCTGTAGCAGAGGGATCTACAGCCCTGCACATCCAGGTGTCTCCAGGCTGGTCCACAATCAGGCAATGGAGGATGTGCTCCAAGCCCTGACATCGTTACTGAACAGGTGTGACTGCAATCTCATGAATGGAACACTCGTCTGGGGTTCAGAACACTGGTCCTGCTGCCGTCCTGCTAACAGGCTGTGAGAAAGGCACGTCCTTTCTCATCTCACTTTCCTCATATTTTAAAAGCACTTCAGGAGTGTTCTGGGATCTGCCAGAGTGAGGTATTGCTATTAAAGGTTTACAGGTGAAACTATCCAACTTGATTTCCCCCTTATCCACTGAGGTGGGCAAATCAAATCTTTTGTCTCATTTGGGGTGGGGGGAGGAAGTCTCATTTACCAAATTTCACAACAGTAGGATGAGGAAATTATCTTCCTATTTCTGCTGTGTCTGGGATTTTGCTCTAGTTGGTCTCAGTATGATACAGGAAACTGGTAAAGATTTCAGCTCTGTACTGCTGTGTTACCTTCCTTCCCAATAAAAACAAATTACTTGCAAAAACTTGTGCACTGTTGGAATTTTCACATTTATATTTTCTATGTAAAGCATACAGCAACACCTTAGTCTCATAAATTTGAAGAAAATATAGCTTCCTTTGAAAAAAGAATAAAAATCCCCCAAACCCAAAACACAGTACCTATGCAAAGGTTCTGATGCTATGGAACCACTACACACTTTTGGGTCTTCTTTGAACAGGGCATTAGAAATCATGGTGGGGTGATAAATTAATCCCACCTTGCCAGTTGATAATACATATTTCTTTCAGCATCAAATTGTTTTAAACCTTGCAAACTTTTCCATGCAGACATGACTACATTTTTGACCATTTTATGTGCTGCATGACAAAGAATTTGTGTAGGTACAGTAAGCCTCTATTTCCAATTGATAATTACATGAGGTCTAACAAAACAGCAGTCCCCCGGTAGGTTATAATACTGCTTGGTGGTTATGCCATCCCTGTGCATTTCATCATGGACATGAAATCTGGACCAATTATCATTTCCTCATACTGTAGCTTTTAAAATATTTTAATTTTTTTGTTACTGTCAAGTTCATTAAACAGGGTTTTCAAGCTCCCAGTAACAGGATTACTATTGACAATTTCATTAGAACTATAATTCCACCACTTGTACACCTTCCATAGAAAACCATCATGGTCCATAGTCACAGCCTGTCCACCTCTGGTATAATTGTGTTTACCGCTGCCTCAGACTTATCCCCCTTGAATTCTGAAGGGCCAAAACTGCCAGTCTTTGTGAAATGGGTTTTAGCCCTGTATTACAGAGCCTCAAGAGCTCTTGCAGAATTCTGAAACTGTCAGACACTGTCTGGCCATATGCATTCCTGGAAAGTTGCTTAAAGTACAGGTGTAATAAGTTTATAATTGCTGTTTCTGTATAGCAGTGCAATGCCCAGCTTGTCAGGTATATACCAGTGAACAGCACAGCTTGAATGGGAGGTGTAAACATGCAAGTAACAGGTTTGTTAGCGATCAGCAGCTGTTTAGATTGCAAGCTCCTAGGAACAGAAAGCATCTCAGCTCCTCTGTCTCGGCTATTTCTGTCCAGACGTATTACAGTAAGGCATGAAGTACTGTTGTTCTCCTACATCTCACATCTTTGTTTTCATGTTCTCCTCTGCATAGCATAACTCAGGGAATTCTAAATAAAAAAAAAAAAAAGGAAATATAATTCAGATAAGGTATTTAGTTTCTAAGTTATTATGTGTATTATTATTGGATTTACAGGCTGTGTTTGACAGGAGGTCTTTAGTACATTAACAACAGTAGAAAACCAGAAAGAAAAAAATCCTCCCCCTCTGACACTAAAGCAATGCCTGTGTGTCAACTTGTATATTCTCTGAAGGGATACTCTTTCAAACTTGGAATAGGACATAGTAATAGGAGGTTATACTTTTCTTTAAAAGAAGTTCATATGTTAGATTTTGAAAGGTTAAGTCTTTGCAAACAAGCTTTCTAAGTTAATTAGCAATACTTTTTTTGTTGTTTTTGATGTGAAAATTTTCAATAGTATTGTGTAAAGCAGGAACAATCCGGCAAAGGAGATGAGGAACAGGCGTGAAATCCTGGCCCCAGTGATGGGGGAAATACCTTTTGGAATCCAATTAAATAAAGATAATGGTCTCTCCTGACCTAAGACTATATTTATTTGATACCACAAGATAACATCTCCAAACATCTCAATGTGCTGTTAGTACTTGCCAGCAAGATAAAATTGGAATATAAAGGAAGATCTTTAAGAAAGTAAGGTGATAACTTATGCAATATTGCTATTTAATATGGGGTAAATGAGATTTGAATTAATACGCTATTCTGTCTACTTCCACAGTTGTTCACTAGCTAAATCATTGTGCTTTTTTTTAGAGTGGGTTTGCAGTGGATTTAAACAGGATATTGGTATTCATAAGAGAGTTTGGGAGAGAAGCACTTATTTCTGATTGTGTCAAATGTTTTTAACTTAATGTATGATTTGTATCTCAAATTATCACATTACTGGATGATGGATTTTGTTCCAGATGGATCCTCTAGAAAGATCTTTTTGGATACACTTTAAAAAAAATGTTATTTGACTTAATAGAAAAGGAAAAGTGCAAACGTGTTTATTTTTGAATGCAAGTTGACTCAGGTGCTTTCAACAGGTTGCTCTTCATTAGAAAGCAACCAATGCCTAACTCTCTGAGCAAACAGAAACACCTGGGCATGCCTGGGGGCGAGGCTGGTCATTTCAGCATGCAATTGCAATTTTCAGGCTTTCCAAACTGTGATTAGTTATTTAATTGCACATCCAAATTTAGTTGATGCATTTGCACATGTAATTAATTATGATATATTTAAAACCACTCTGTAAAGCTTTGTTCTTCAATTTTCTACAAATCAAATTATGGAAGGCTAGATTTGATTTACAGATTTTCTTCAATTGGTTTGAACTAGTCTTGAGTGACTACCTACAGACGGGGAAAGGGCTTAGGCTAGCAGCAGTGGAACATTATGTATGGAGAATAGAGAGGCTTTCTTCCAAAGGTAAGTTTATTTGATATGTAAGTTTTACTGGAGTGGTTGTTGGTTACATTGGATGATACGTGTTATGGAAAGAATCATACTGTTTTCATATAGGTCTTTGTTCCTTTGTAAATTAAGTGCGCATCAGTAAAAACCATTGGGTTAAATATGAAGGAAAGGAATATGAGAAAAAGCATGTTCTTGTATTATAAGACATTAAAAGATAACAATCTTAAGGAGGAAAGGAGTTCTGTATTTCCATAACCAACCAAAGATAACTTTTTGGTTTTCAATATTATGAGAAGGTATTTGTGTGTTAGTATTCAGTTACGTGTGCGTTAGTGTTCAGTGTCCAAAATATGATTTCTGAGGCATGGTGGCATGTTGAGTGATTTGTCTCTGTAGGGTTAAGCACGTACTCTATTGTCGCAAAAGCAAGCGTGTATATTTTTTTAGCTCTTATCCTTGTCCAGCAAATGTAATTGTGTGTCCAGATTGAGTCCCAGAAAAACAAACCCTTACCTACACTCATCTCTCCTCATTTTTGCATAAACTGCAAAATAGTGCTTTTCAGATGAGGCAATGCTGTGTGTTATAGAGGTCCTGTAAGACTGAGGAAGGAAGTCTGATATACTTGCTTTAAAGATTATAGCTCATTGAATCTCTGAAAGAGAGAAAGTTACCATGGTGTGAGAGTGGAGGAGGGGAGAGAGGGCCTGACTGCCTCTAAGCTTTAACTCTGTGCAAATTTTCAAACAGCAAATTGTAAGTAAATACATGCTTTCTTTTTGACTCTTCTGAGCTGAATCATAGAAGATATAGTACACGTAGAACTGAAAGCTGTGGACTTTCTGAGGTGTATTAGAAGTAGAAAATCTCTTGGTCAAAATAACTGCGTGTGTTTATAGTTTGGAAGGAAGTAGCTTGAGAGAGGCACTTGAGTAATCTTAAAATATAGAAGGTTATGAGACAATCATTCTATTCCGTTTTCACCAGGGTCTGAATAAGAATAAGTTGACTTAATTATTAGTAAGGCTGACTTTTTAGTGCAGACGTTAAATTACTAACCATGGGAATATGTTGCTGAAATGGATTGTATAATGTTGCAATTAGAGGTGTTAAATAGCACTGTGAAAAAACACCTGTTTAAAAAACATGCAAATACACCTGATCTTGTCTTAGAGCCCAAGGATGGACCCTGATGACTTGTGATCCTTCCTAGCTTTGTGTTTCTGTGGCTTTTGCAGATGGGTACCTCTCATGTAGTAGAGGAGAACAGAAGCTAGAATGGTGACTGTTTTCAACAGGATTTGTTTCATTTGTTCATGTAGTCTTTGATCACTGGATTTATTATTATTTATTACTTGCAGTCCTAGCAGGAATATTTAAGGAAAGATATTATATTTGTTTGAGCTAAGCATTGCCAAACTTTCTGGAGTGATTGTGAGGATAGAGTGGGTTCCTGAGAGAGAGAGACTTGTTCTTATTATCACTTATACATAACACTTGTTGATTACTGCAGATGAAAGTAGAGATGCACAGCTCAAGGTGCTATTTTTTTGACTCAGTTCTTGAAAAAATGAATGGGAGAGTCTAGGGCATGTAATCTTATAAATTGCTTGTACATCTCTGATTTTTCCTCCTGTTTGAGATAATGTTTGGCGAGTTGCTATTCTCCATGCAAGGAGAATCTATCTCTCTGTTCATAGTTTAATATCCTACTCTGATCTTACAAACCTAAAGAAAACCTGACTTTAACTTGTCTTATACTGTCTCTTACTTTGGTAACATGGCACCTTGTTAAAAGGTAGGTTTCTCAGATGAGCTACCGTAAAATGAAAAACATGATTAAAAATTAGGACAATCAGGGCTGTGTACGTTCTAGGTTTGTTTGGTTTTTTTATCGGGAGGGATGGGGCATTCTTTTATTTTCTTTTCCCAGGAAAAAAATCTTTGTACCTACAACATGGGCTCTGGAAACTTTGTTTGCCTATTTAAAATGTAGGTACAGAATATTTATAAAACAGTGACATAGTGAATGCACTAAAATTGTGGCCCAATCTGCTTTTGAAAATCACTTTGTGGAGACAGTTCAGTTTATAATTTCTTGTTTGTTTTGTTATTTTTCTTCCTGTAAAGATGAAGTTTAGGCTTCAAGCCAAATGAATTGAGAACTTGGTACATCACATCTTGATTACTGTTATTTGTAAATCAATTCAGAATTTTATGATTCCAAAGGTAATTATGTTAAATCTTGAGGATGGAGTGGTTAGTTGGTTCTGCAAGCTTACATGTGTGTCAAAGTATTAGAAACATGTATTTTAAAAATAAATAAATAAAAGGTGGAGGAGTGGTAAGAGTTGTGTCTACTGCACAATCTTTTGCTTTTCAACACTTCCTTTCTTGGAAATAGAGACAACAAAGATGGAGTGTTTGTTTATAACTCCTTCAGTACTTCTGTTGTAGAGAAGAAAGGACCTATATGACTTCCAGTGCAAGACCCTAGGTAAGGGCAAAATAGGATCAGCTTGAGTGAGGTATTCAATTCAGGTGCATGAGAAATCTGCAGTGCCAGGGTGCTGAAGTACTCAAGTATTTTGCCTGTCAAATGTGAATTTTCCACTACTGCAGATGCGGGTAGTGGTCCCCCCTTTCCCCTTTCCCCTTTCCCCTTTCCCCTTTCCCCTTTCCCCTTTCCCCTTTCCCCTTTCCCCTTTCCCCTTTCCCCTTTCCCCTTTCCCCTTTCCCCTTTCCCCTTTCCCCTTTCCCCTTTCCCCTTTCCCCTTTCCCCTTTCCCCTTTCCCCTTTCCCCTTTCCCCTTTCCCCTTTCCCCTTTCCCCTTTCCCCTTTCCCCTTTCCCCTTTCCCCTTTCCCCTTTCCCCTTTCCCCTTTCCCCTTTCCCCTTTCCCCTTTCCCCTTTCGCCTTTCCCCTTTCCCCTTTCTCCTTTCCCCTTCCCCTTTCTCCCTTTCCCTTTCCCCTTTCCCCGTTCCCTCTTCCCCTTTCCCCTTTCCCCTTTCCCCTTTCCCCTTTCCCCTTTCCCCTTTCCCCTCATCAAGAATGATAGGTACACTTAACTTTGCTTTCATATTGGAAAGACTTAAAGACTTCGTATGTTTTCCAGCTTTATAAGCTTCTTTAATTCTATGACTGAAATATTGTACTAAATGTGGTTTATCAACTTCTTAATTATGGGGGGGGGACACCAAATATTTTTTTATTAAATATGAAGCAAATTTTTTTTTTATTTGAAATGATGAACTTTTTCCATCTAAAGTTGTCTGACCATTACTATTAAAAAAAAAACCCACACAGTTTCTGTGTTTGCTCTTGTTTGTAGAGGATTTCTGCCATATTTTGACCTCATTCCCATCTTTCAGCCAAAACATTTGGCAAAAGGCACCTAATGCTTTTGGAACCGTATTGTGAAGTGGGATCAACATCTCGATAGCAGTTCTCCACCAGTACAATATGAATATGAATTTTATGACTATTTTTATCTGCAGCCCAACTGTGACATAATTAGAGTTATGTGTTGCAGGAATTTAGACTTCCAATTTAACTTCATCCTTGGCCCAGCGTTCTTCTCTCTTGCACGTCACATCATCTATGTGCTGGAAAGCTTTTGTGAGGAACATTCAGGAGAAGAAAAGTTTGAGAGATGCTATATAGACACGTAAGATCAGAATAGGTGCTGTGCTGATTTAACAGTTCCTGTAACAACATGTTCTTGTGACTGAGGGTTATGGTACATGTGTATGTATGTAAGTTACTGGAGAGAGTTTTAGGAAGGGTAAATCTTGGCACACATTCAGCACCTGCCAATAGCAGCACCTTTGTGGGGTGCAGATTAAGTGTAGCCCTGCCACCAACATCCAGAGATTCTGAGAAGAAATGGGTTTGTAAGCAAAGTCCGTGGCAGCCCATGCTGTCCTGATATGGGAGTGGGATTGAAGCACTCATGAACTACACAGCGCTCATGTGCGACAGGTTGGCCAGACCTATAGTTAAAACCAGAACATGTCCAAGTAGTTTACAATCAAGTAATTAATTGAATGCATGACTCTTATACAGTTACTTCATCTAAGTGAGTTTTTCTTCCCTATGCTCATAAACCATACTTCTCCCAAACTTTCTCTGTCCATTAGTGCATCAGGGTCAGTCTGCAGATGTTACCTGACCTTTATTAAGACCAAGTTGGATCAAGGACTCCTGTAGCATTTCTGTCCATTTTAATATTGCCGTCTCAAGAATTTGTTTTCCCCATACCTGTATCGGCTAATCTTTCGTACAGCAAATAATTCATCCTTCACAGTTGTTGTTTTCCCTTATACTTATGCATGTTTAGCTGTGATAGGGGACAGTATTACATCTGTACATGTTAATCTGCCTGTGCCGAGCCATGCCCCTGGGTGGCCTTGTCATATACAATGAATGTCAGCCTTCCTTGTGGTTAGTGTTTGGGTTTGAATAATCGTATTTTACTTTTTGTAGATGATTCAGCAGACCATGGACTGTCAAGTGGACATTATCATTAGTTTGGCCCTAGTCCTGGGGCAAATTAAATGTTTGACTATTGAAAAATCCCCTTCCTTTAGGCGAGATATTAAATTGGATTTTTTTTGTTGTTGTTGCTAGTAGAAAATTTTTTAAGAGGCTTCTTGCATGTTGAGTTGATAGTGACTGAAAAAAAAATAAAGCACTTCACTGGTTTTGGATTATAATATATGAATTTAGGTTAGATATAAATTACCCAGACTTCTTTGCTTTGAAAGCAGTTGAAAATCTCAGGGGGTTTCTCTTCACCCCACATTTCAGGGAGGGGAGATAAAAAAACCAGAACAGTTGTTCTTCTAATGTTTGGTTATATCCATGCTTAGTCTGTTTCGAAAGATGAAAAAGGTAAGTGAAAGATAAAGTACTGTTTAAAAAAGGTAGACATTCCATGAAACAGGAGTTACGAATTTGGCTTAAGCAACAGGTAAGGGTTCTGCTAATGCATGTTTTATTGTTACTGCTTTACGCATCTTTAGCTATTTTAAATGTTTTTATATGTAATTTCTGTTGTGGCTCCTAGATTTTGGGATTGTTCATAGCAGTCTCCCTGGATTTAAATAGGAGAGTTTTGGTTTTGTTTTTTTTTTTTTAAAGCAAAAAAAAATCTAGAGATAAAGTGAAGTTTTGGGTTTTAAAAAATATTTGTTTTTTTTTACCTTGAATCAAGTTTCTGATAATCACAAGAATGTTGTATAGGTAGCTGTTTGTCGCAGAAATGATCGTGATTAGTAAATATGTGGAATTAAAAAAAAAAAATCAAGGTTGTGCTGAAATGAATGTAGTTAAAATTCAGAAAGAGAAATTCCTTAATTAACTTAATAAAATTACTAATGGAAGCATTTTAACTGCTAAATTTAATTTACTTGTCAAGATATCAGTCTACAAAGAGGAGGGAAGAGTGGGAACTCTGCTTTCCATTATGATGTGCTCTATTATAGAATAAATTTGCCTAAAATGAAATATATCACAAAAAGCCATCAATGACATCTTAATTTGGAACAGCCAGTTGAAAAGTAATTAGACTGTAAAGCAATCAGTCCTAGTAAATCAGTGTTTCTTTTTACATAAACATACGTTTTTACTATTTATAAACAGGAAAGACTTTCAGATACTCAAGTAGCAAGGACTTTGATTGTATTTCTACTGTATGTGTTTTCTATTTTACATTACGAACAGTAGAAACAAAAAGAATTGGGCCTTGATTTGGATGTGATCCAGTGAAATGCTTAAGCAGAGATTTCATTTTAACCATACTCCTTAAAAACTCATCTCTGTGGGGGCCTCCTCTTTCCATTGACAGACATTCATATATTGCAGCTGAAACTGAGATCAGAAAATAGGAAAGGAATCACAGAGCTGTTTGGTGTGGATACTTGGTGCACTGCCTTCATCACTTTATACGTGGGAAGCCAGTCCTCTGTTGCATCCCTGAGACAGCTCGTTAATGTGGCTAATAGTTTTACAGCAGACTTTCTGTCAAAAAATGTACTAAACCCACTCCTGTGAAAGTAAAAAAAGATATAACCCTGGGGAATATTTTACCTTAAAGATTCAACTGTTACAAATACCTTCTTGCATTTTACCATTTTAAGGCCTTAGGTTTGGATAACTATGGCACCAGTGACTCTGTCAACTTGGGATCTGCACTTGAATTGGGATGTTGAAGAGGTCCGCGCTAAATGAATTGTGTGTAGGAACTGGGCATCTAATCTTTCTAGACCTTTGATAATCATTTCCCTATGATACGACACCAAATCCAGACAAACTCCTGTGATATCAGTGTTGTTGTAGTATCTGTTAAAATTGCTGTATGGTTGTTGATTTTCCCTCCGCTTAGTTGCCTCTGTGCTCCTCTCCGAGCCAGTTTTCAGCCCTATGGAGCAATGCTGCTCTCTTTAATGAGTTCTGTTATTTAGAATTCTTCTAAGTTATTTTAAGTGCTTCAAATTTTTTATATTAAGTTCTAATAATTTGTAATATTCCAGGAATGGTGTTTTTACACGGAAAAGCAGGTCAGAATGCCTGTTCTGTCAGTAGTTTCAGAATTTGTATCATAGAGCCTGATAAATACCAGGAACTTCACTCCTCAAAGGAACTGTGTGAATGTTAATACAAGGCAGTACCTGTTTTTTTTTTTTACCTCTATGAAGGCTGGTGTTGGTTGTGGCAGGGGAGAAAGGAGGAACTTGACTTCTGAGATTTGATTCTTTGGTATCATAGAGATGTTGGGAATAGAGTAGAAAACTTACATGCTATAATTTTATTAAGTTATTCAGCTTTATATTTTTAAACCATACCAGAATAATAGATGCAGTAAGTGAAATTTCAAATGGAACAAAAGAAATTACTTCTCCATGTGACACAGGAGTCATGATAAAGATCAGATTCTTACTGGTTCGAACTGCTACAATGTTTTCCTTATAGGCAAGTCTTCTGACAAGCTTCACAGCTGTACTGTGGCTGTGGTCAAGGTGCCAACAAGAGCTCCACACTGAGGCAGGAGAACAGCTGCTTCCATTTGGATTAATTGTTGGGACAGGGGTCTGTAAATGTTATAAGTACTTATTTCAGCCAAAATTGTACGATGTACTGCCAAGTGAATTATACCAGCATTAACTGATATTAATGAATGTGCTGAGAAGGAATACCCAAAGAAGTTGAGTATGACAGGCAGCTTGTTGAAAAGTGAGACCTGTAGTAATAACTTAATTAATCAAAGTCCTTATATCTACTAGTTTCTCGCTTTCTGCTAGCTTTTTTTTTGTTTTTCATATGTTAGACTTGTATGTTTTTCACATGTATGTTCATATGTTTAGACTGGACATTAGGAAGAATTTCTTCACGATGAGAGTGGTGAGGCACTGGCACAGGTTGCCCAGGGAAGCTGTGGCTGTCCCATCCCTGGAGGTGTTCGACGCCAGGCTGGATAGGGCCTTGGGCAGCCTGATCTAGTGGGAGGTGTCCCTGCCCGTGGCAGGAGGGTTGGAACTGGGTAATCTTTAAGGTCCCTTCCAACCCTAACTATACTATGAGCTTACCTGAGAAATGCTGTAACACTTTTCAGAAGCGAATCTTTGGCTTTTCCCATTCAGACGACATACAGCCCGTTGTCACATATGCATCTATTTGTACTTGGGGTTGAATTTTACTGAATGTGGACCTCTCTGCTGTCCTTGTCCTTCACCAAGACAGTATCTGCATAAAAAATGCCAGTAGCATAAATTACAGAGACGCTTAGGCAGGCAGCCTAGGATTAGGAGTGTGCATGGTTTCATATGATGTGACTGCGTGGATCTTGAGTGGAACAAAATTTGGATGCTCTTTAATCCTTAACTTGCTATTCAAAGTATACAATTGTTAACAGAAGTGTCATAGTTATAGACTAGTTATAGGCTCTTAGGAATATGCCTTTAGTAAAAATGCTGTTTATAAAGCTATGTTTTTGCAAACAGCAAGTTTATTATTAATTCTGATTTAATCTTTTTTGGTTTTAAATGAATATAACTGTTAATTTCAAGAGTTTCAGATGTTCTTAGCTACAGACATTAGAAAGTCAAAAGACAGCATATTCTGCTAATTGTGGTTGTAGGGATTTTTTTGAGAACTTATTTTTTTGAGAACTTTTTGAGAACATTTAATGCTCTTGGCTTTTATGTCACTGGGAAAAAATTCTCCAGTGTGCATCATTGTACATATAATAGAGCTGGCAGCAGCTAATCCTGTCATGCTGCTCTACACCCAGTGGTAGTACAGTATTCTTTTGCCATTTACACATTTTGATCACACAGATATTAGTTTTAGAACCACAGATCACAAAAATAAAATTGTACATTTAGCTCAAGACAGAGAAGATCTTTTTCATTAGTCATCAGCTGAAATGCAGAGTGGCATCTGCAGCAAGTTTCATGTGTTGGAGATAAGTGATGAGTTGCTCCAAGTCACCTAGTAGGAGATGATTTAGTAAGTGTAGAGGACGTATAGGCAGGCGGGATTGCCATACCTTATTGCCTGCTGAAGGACTGTACTGTTCAGATTATTTATTACAAGGAAAATCTGTCTTTAAAAATGAATACAGTAAGTGTTTAGTAGAAAAAGTGCTGTTTCTGAATTAAGCTTTCTTTTGGAGTTCTAGCCTCCTTTTTTTACTTTTTATGCTTAATAAACTTGCAGTGTATGGTTGTTTTCTTTGTCTTCCTAATGCTGTTAAGAGGGCAAAAGGCAATTGAAAGTATTGTTCTTACCATCACTGCTTTACTTTTTGCTTGTCTTCTTCCCCTACTGGTTTTCATTGTCACATAAAATAATAAGCAGAAAAGAAGAATAAACAGAAAGAAACCAAGTTACATTTTGATGTGAACATTGTGCATCATGACCATGACTTGTGTATAACACAGCTTCAGTTTCCTATTGACTTGGTGGCATGATATTTAACATTCTCTTTTATAAGTTTGTTGTTTACAGCAATTTCATATTTCTGCTTAGCCTAATGATTACAAGAGAGTCCACCCTGGAGAGTTCAGCCTCCAGACTTTGAAGGTCTCATTTGAACGTTTGCAACTATAAGAAATGGCTTGAGGCTGTGCTATTCCACACAAAAGAAAGGAGGAGGAAAAACACCACCACCAAGAAAACCTCTGTTCTCATTTTTATTTGTCCTTATTCTGGATTCTTAATGGCTCTCAAAATATAGGTCAAATACATGTGCAAGTATTACACTACAGGATGGGGTTTGGTGCACCTATTACTAGAGGGGATGAGGCATTTCTCTTAAGGGTGCTGTATGTTTAACACAACCCTTGTCCCTTTCTACTATTGCTGTTCTTGCTCCTGCTCTTTAGTGCATTTTTAAGCTCCTGTCAGGTTGTACACATCAACTCTTCTTCTGCTCCGACTTTTTATTGTACTCTTCTGAGAAAGAGATAGCATGTGCAGTAGAAACACCTTCTGCACCTGCCTTAGGTAGTTTTTCTCAGTAATTTAGATTCCATGATATGCTCTTTGTCCTTCTGAATCCTTCAATCCCATTGTGTAGTCTATTACTTGGAAAGAAAAATTTATATATTGGCAGGGTACTTGAATTCAAGTCATGGGGTAGAGATAAGGTTTCCGTGTACCTCACAGGATGTCAGTTCTCTGCGTTGTGTGCTGAATGACCTGTACCCGCTTGTGCGGTGCAATACGTTCTATTTCAAGTCAAAGTTTGTGTTCCTCCTGTCTTACATGACATGTGCTTTTGGTCTCAACCTGGTTTCACAGCAGAAATGTATCTGCTTCAGGTGGGTTTCATCATGCATTTTTCTAATACTCCCCATTATTTGTTACCCCTCTCCCTTCTTCCTAGCAATGTTAGCAAAGTCAGCAGTTGAATGAATGACAGTGGAAACTGAAACATACTTTTAGGACTTGGCAATCCATTTTGCTTGGGATGATGCTCATTTGTAGACTGGTACTGCAACCTGTACTGCTGTTATCTGTTTTATACTTGGCTCTTGTTTGCTCTGGGGATGGGTACCTTCCTGGTTATTGATTTGAAAGACCTTGCTATCATTAGATTAAAGCAAAATTATCCACTGCTGCCTCTTGTGCCTAAAGTTCTTTAATGTATAATAAGTTGGAGTATTTTAAAGCTGTATTAAGGAATGATACTTTGTCCTTCAGTTTACGGTGTCTGAAGTGAAGCTATCCTTCACTTCGTACTATTAACAAGAGCTGCTTTCTCAAGTTTTAAGTAAATATCTATGATTATATCCTGATATCTACCTATCTATTTATTTACACTTTTATCTGTGAATTGTGGTATCACTGAAGGTTTAACAGAGATCTTATTGGAGCCCTCTGCAGTTTGCATACTGTGAGCTGCCATAATGATCTCTTGCTGAGGCACTTGTCTGAGAAGTCACGCACTATCATAGGTGCATTAATCAAGCCAGTTTTTTTCAGAAACTTTACAACAGTTCAGGAATTTTGTATTTTAATGTTGATTTTGTTGTTGTAGTCTTGATTTCCTTCCCATCCGCTCCCCCATTCTTTCTTTTTCTTTAGCATAGGAAAGCACGTGTTATAGACATTATTAATTTCGATATAATGAAAGAACAGGCCAAGGGTAAGCAGCTGTAACCCAGCTTTTAAACGTAAGTTATAGCATAGAACATGGTCTTCATGTTATAAATCTCATAGCACTTAGTAGGTTTGGGGTGCTAAAATACTGTGCAGCACACAATCAGTGTTGAGTAGTCACATTTGCAATTGATCTGGATGTAAATATCTTCCTGACAGGATTTGATTGCTGAGAACTTCAGGTTAATGAGGATAAAATTGCCAGGGAACCATGGTCCTGCCATTTCATTCTTTAGAGCATACTGAGTTGGTAGGGTACAAGGTCCCAACTGGACATACATCTATTCCAAGGTTACAACTAACAAGGTTTTCTAGGAATCCCTGCCTTTCAGAAGGGAATAAACCTTCAGTGTCTCTCTTCTCACATACAGAATCATATCCTTACCTTTTGGACAGAACTTAGAAGTTGTGTTTTGTCTCCCCAACCGCTATAAATACTTAAATAATAGTTTATGTAACTCCTTCTGTGGATAAATTAAATAGATTTTTGAAGTATAATTCATGTTGAAGTGTTATAACTCAATATAGATATTATCATATGTAGTACGCTTTCCAGCACATTTGTAAATAGCCCATTACATCATTGGCTGAGGATCTTACCTTTGCTGTCTAGAAAGGGAAAACAAAATTAAAAAGGGAAATGAGGTTTCACAGGAAGAGAAATTAGTGAAAATAGACTTATTAAACTGCACATAGGCACATCTCTGTTTCAGCTGGCTCCTAATGTGGTGGATCCTGCTGCCATTACACAATGGGTTCCATTGCTAACCAGTTTGGATGGCTACTTGGAAGACAAAGCGATACCCAGTCAGAGTGAGTGTGGCAGAAAATGCAGACCCTAACAAAGAAATCTTAGCCAAGCAGATGTTTGTCAATTACTTTATTTTTTTAAGCACTTGGTGTTCCTAAGAAAATGAAAAAGATTTAATGTATTTCCCCACTTCTTTGTGCATTATTCTTAATGTATTAAGTACCTTTTAGAGCAGCCGGCTTTATATATCTGTGATACCCAGGACAACACTGATGATGATGGCAATAATACTTATCACTTAAATGACATTTTACAAATTCAAAGTGTTGTGCAACAAACATTAATTAGTTCTCACAAGAGTCTTGCTGTGAAGTAGGTAAGTGTTGTTATTCTCCGATTACACATGGGGAATCTAAAGTGAAGAGGTAAATCATTTAGGGAGTTGGTAGCACTCGGACAGGAATGGAAGCTGAGGAGTTTCTGCTTCCCAGATTGTTTTGTAGAGTGCACTGTTTGTATCATAATTAGCTTAAAAACATGCTCCTGGATTCATAGGAAATAATTTAGTGCATCAATTCTCTTGTGATTGCGCCTTCAGGTGGAGCTTGCAGTGCTGTCTCTCAGTGATTCACAGAAAAGCTACTTGTGCCCCAGTCACATACCCTGAAGTTTTATTATAACCCCTACTTTGGTACTTCTTTACTGTACCCGTACACAGAGGTATAGCAGGCAGAAGAATGCCTAGAGAAAGATGACATTTCATGTGATGAAATTATCCACACATAGACGCACACAGGTCAAAATGGATTTTTTTTGTATAGATATATTATATTGGCACTTCAGAGTAAAATACCAACAGTATTTTCAGATAGAATTGGAAAAAAAGAGCAAAATGCAGGGATCTTTCCTACTTTCCCTTCTCAATATTCATGCATATACTTCTAAAGACCTGTTTAGATCACTATATGCATACCAGATGGATTATTGGAATAAACTGTCTTTCACCTTCCTGACTTGCTGCTGGTTTGTAAACCTCGCTGAGAAGGCACTATGATTTTTTTTTTTTTTTTTTTTTTCCCCAAAAGTTAACATGCCAGAACAATGATGGTGACTGGCTCTCCTCGAGTATAACGTGTAACTATAACTGATATTCTTGTATTCTGGTAACTGCTAGAAGCCAGAGAGAGCCTGGGCTCCTGTATGTGGTAGACTATCTATTTATATAATGAATTCCCAACCAAGGAAACTTTGTAGTCTGTAATATAATCATGTTTATTACGTCTGTAACTGTCTTCCATTGCTGTTGTATATTAAAATATTTTTTTTATTGATCAGCAAAATGCCCTGATGTAGTATCTCTGAGTCTTCTTGGGTGCAGTAAATGCCCCTTGTGTCTTTCAGTGACCCTGTAGATTGCATATTAAGAGCTCAAGTTCTGCATTTTCTGTGGAAAAATATATTTCTTACCAGGATATTTACATGTCTGAAATCCAGAGCCAGATACAGAAACGAAGTTGTAATCATGCAGAAAAGCACATTTTTCTACCCTGGCAGAGCAGGGTCGCTAACCTTGCTGTCTTGTGGTCAGATGCATGAGCTGCGTAGTGCTAAATTCATATGTCTTTACAATTAATACTGAAGGATGCTGACACCAGTTTATAAAATGGGAGGAAAAAGTCAAAGGCTCTCCCTAGAGCATGAAAACTGATGTATCTGGTTTGTAGCTGTGTGCTTTCCTCATCCCATGCGCTCTTACTTTTCCCCATCAAGTCTTGGCCACAGGCATTTGCGCGATTGGGTTTGGATGTGCACATAACAGTTCTTTTACAGCAACTATCTCCAAGTCATCATTTGTCTCATCAGTTTTCCAAGACACTGGCCATAGCTGCATGTCAACTGGCTTTCCCAAGTTCTGTGTTATTACTCCTCAGTTTTCATACAGTGGGTGTTGTCAGCTACTTTAACTGTTATTTTTCATTTTTCTGCCATTTGCAGGTGTTTTTAAACTTTGAATGAACTATCTCGGAATTCCTTTTTTTTTTTTTTTTTTTTTTGCTTTTCCATCCATTCTCAGTTAATTGTTTCTGCAAAGCCAGGAGAGGAAAATCAGAACTCTAGGCAGTTTTCTTGACTGTACTGGCTATTTGAAACACTTTTAGGGGCAAGTTAATGGATTAAAGTTGTGTGTATATTTATATATGGGATCAAGAGTAGTTTTCCAACAGGACTAAAATCTTTTTAAGACAAGGTGTGTTTTATGCATACAGTTCCTCCTTTTCATTGCATAGGATACTACCCATCTCAAGGGCAGTTGCAGATGTTTGTCTGTATTTATATGAGTAGCCAAAGGATCATCAGTAAATGATATTAAATGTAAAAAACTGAAGAAATCAGTGGTGTGTGTGCATGTGTGAAGTCAATAATTGCAACATACCATATTATTTTGCAATTGTTGGGCTCTCAGTATTGTAATTATGAAGGTGCATGTGCAGTCCATGTTCTTATCAGATTAAGGAGGGGGAGGAAGCTCAACACAAGCAAAACAGCTTAAAAAAATCTAAGCTGAATCTCTGTGTAAGTCTACCTCAGTAAACCTAAGTACTGCAACACACATGACAAATAATCATGTAATGTTTGTAGACATTTAAAACCTCAAACTGTTACATACAATTTATTTGTTTTTCTTACTGTAAACCAAATCTTTAATATTTGAATATATTTATGGCATTTAATTTCCTTTTCTTTTTTTTTCAGTGAAGCTGTAGTTAAAAAGTGAACAGATTTGGTGCTCTGCCTTTACTTTTCTCTTCATTTCAGCGTGTGCTGTGGCACATGCAGATATGTGGAGGTGTCTAAAGAAAATAATCTTATTTAATTCTTATTCTTTCATAGACCTATGTTTTGCTTTTTTCTTTACCTCTTTTTTTTCCTTCCTCTTCCATAATCCTGTATTCCTAGGAGTGAAAGACTGACACACTAAACCAATGTGCCATTTCATTCCTTGATTTTTATGAATCTCTTAATTTTGTGCTCTGAGTGCAGGTGCTGTTTTCTGATGAGGTGAAGAATTGGTATGGGAAAATACAGTTAGCAGTGATTAATATCCAGTGAAAAATAAAATGGGAGCGAGTTGAAAAATGTGAATAATGAGGGATCGCAAAACCAGGGAACGAAGTGGTCCATTGATTTTAGTGTATCACTCTTTTGTTTTCAGATATTCAGGTTTTAAATCCCAGTTCAAGTTGCAGGTAAAAGGGGATTTGATCTCAACCTATTCTCATTATTATGTATATATATGCCACAGGCAGATGTGGGTGATGATTTTTGTTCACAAGACTTCAAGAAACAGAATAACATGGCAGTTAGAAGCTGGGATGTATAGATGTGTCTTCTGCCCCATGCAGTGAAATCTTTGCTCTCTGAATTGCATTGGAGTTCTGACTGTATTTATCTCATCTGTCCTATGACTTTTGTTTCCAACTTCCATGGCCCCTACATTCCCCTCCCAATATTTTACAATATTTACAGTATTTTACAATATTTAAGTACAATTAGTTACAATTTGCTCAGAATCCTGTATTAAGCAGGATTCTAACAAAAATAAATATAAGAATATACAGCAGTAAGAATTACTGAAAAGTCCATAGAATGTTTATCTGTAGTAAATGTGAGACATTCACCATTTCACATGATATTAATCATTAGTAACTTTCCTTTGTACAGACTTCGAAACACAGAGGCAAATCTAATCAGTCTAGCTCCTGAATTTCTTCAGTCATTTCAAAACAGGAACAAAATGGTGAAATAGTAAGCACAGAAAACATAGCAGTGCTAACGAACCCTCCTGTTACTCACCCCGATATCTGTTATTTCAATTAGATTTTAAACTGAGATTTGGGTAGGTAGTGTAAAGCTAAAACTCATCAAGAAAGAATAACAGTGTTTTCAAAGACAACCCCCCTGCAAATTAACTGCATTGTTTGCTTCTGTTACATCAAGGAGTTTTCAAAAATCCCCTTTCCTTGGCTCTGCAATGCCACATTAAAATATCCAGGTTAGTTTTGCTGTTAGTTACATAAAAAAATAATGATCTTAAAAGTATTACCATGTTTATTTTAAAGAAACTATTTCCGGCATTTTAATTAAAGTTGTAATTCACCATCTTTTGGCCAAGTTATCTTAAATCTTAATCTTATTGGTAATGGGTACTGGGCCAGATTCGGAGAGAAATACAATCCTTACTTAATGCAAACAGTAAAAATATCAGTATTTCCAGAGATATGGTTCAGTTCAATTCATGTGCTGTACTAACTCTGCCTTTTAATTAGAAATATTCTCCTACTTATACAGGAATACTGGAGAAAAAAGGGCATTGTCTTCCTCATTATGTATTCCATGCAAATCACAAATGGACAAAACCAGGCATAATATGATGACTGTTTTGTTATTAAAGCACTTTAATAAGGTTAATGCGTCCGTATGAATAGCTTTCAAAATAAGTTTCTGTAGTTTTGAAGGTATGCTCTGGTCTAGTATAGTAATAAAGAATTTCCCTAGGGGGAAATAGTCAACCTTTTAATTTTGGCATGCAGAGTTCTCCTTTATTTTCCATTTATAAAAAGCCAACCAAATGTACAGTTCAAGATGCTTTGTAAAAGTAATTTTCCTTATATTCTGGTTCAAAGCTGTCTTATTGTGCTGTATCCAAGGGAAAACTGAAAAAATGCTGACTTCATATGCAAAACAATGAGTGAAAAGTAAAAATAAAATATAAACCGTAAAGGACAATTTATGCTTTGTTAAAATGTAGACCTGAGCAATTTTTTTTCTGCTATGACTTTTCATAAAGGAGATCTGAAGCTGCACTGTGAGAGTAGTAAGGTATCTAGAAGAAAAGAAAATCTTACTGACTGCATGCAAAAGTGCAGCGAGTGGGACCTTATCTATATGCATTACTTTGATTTCAAATTATTTTTAGCATGGCTTTTATTGTACTCATTGTTACATACATAAATCTTTAAAGTAATACGTTTTGTAAGAAACGGTCATAAAAATTTACAGCCAGTAACTTTTCCCCTGTCCCTTACAATGATATTCTACTAAAACCATTAAATGATTCTCATTAATGCCCTTTAAATGATTGTGTAATGACCCACAATCGCTTGTAAGTGAACAACCATTAAAGAATTACCAGTTCTTAGCATGCTTTTAAGTACAATTTAAATACGTGGGAGGTAACGTATAATATATTAGAAAAAGTATTAAATTTGAAATGGTAAAAACATGATTGCTGCAAAAGTAGGAGTAGGTGGGAACCCGCCCCTGCACTGACCATGGCCCTTGGAGAACACAGAGTAGCAAGAGCATTTCTTGTTGCACAGAGCGGTTTTCTCAGAAATACATCTATATTTATTTGTTTTCTAGAATTACTTGGGTTTGTAAGCCTGATATTGGAATGATCTATAAAAAATAAAATGACAACAAAAGCATGATTTCCATACAAATATGCCGAAATATAAATCCTAGGCATACCTGCTAATAATTGTTATTGGTAAATGTGACCGACCCGGTACTTTCAGAGGGCAGCTTTGCTCTAGGCCCAAAGACAAAAATAGAAGGAGTCATTTCAAGTGTTTTTGAAATATGAGAGAGGGACATCCGTGTGCACAGCTGACCTTGAAAATATCAGGAATGTTCATGTCTGGATGAAATGTGAGTGATTGAAAAGACGTTTTTAATAAAGACCGTTAATTTAATGGGGAGTCACAGCCAATTTGCAAGATCTTGGCACCTCAATTCCAGTTTGACCCATTGTCGACATCCTGGCTGTAGTGCTTCACAGTACCCGGATGACAGCAGCTCTATGGGTGAAAGGGGCGTTTTGATCATGTGCTGTTCTCTAATCACAGTGTATGCCAAAAGCTATGCTGCCTTTCACATTTTCATAGAATCACTAGATTGGAAGGGACCCATTGGGTCATCGAGTCCAACCATTCCTAACATTCCCTAAACCATGCCCTCCAGCACCTCATCCACCCATTCCTAACATTCCCTAAACCATGCCCTCCAGCACCTCATCCACCCATTCCTTAAACATGTCCAGGCAAGGTGACTCAACCACCTCCCTGGGCAGCCTGTTCCAGTGCCCAATGATCCTTTCTGTGAAAATTTTTTTCATAATGTCCAGACGGCTGTTACGGTTTATGTACATGTGTAGAAAGACGTACTCATTTTAAGGTCTGGCCTTGTTGGTTGGCTAGAAAGCACCATTTAGCATGATTTTGCAGCTGTCCCATGCACCAAACTTTGTTTCTGAACTCCAATGCTTGTACTGCAGAGGCAGGATGTAGAAATACACCTAACAACACCTAATATATTTTCCTCTTGTTAATTTGGTTTATTATGCCTACAATAACAATACTCTGTTTAGCCTTGTAACCTTAAAATTATATCTGAGGAAAATGAATTTCTGCTTCTCCAAAGCATGTTTATTAGGAAGGGAAACCCTCATTACCCAATGTTTGCGTAGTTTTAGGTCCTTTGTAACCCAAACTTTGTCTAAAATGCTCTGTACGTGTAAATTTGAAACCTGAGTGGTTTGCTTCTGGGTGAATTGGCAAATTTTATTTGAATTCTTGAGGCTTCAAAGTTGTGATGATGAGCGTTGTACAATGTGGAAAAGTAGGCATGTCTTCCCCCCCCCCCCCCCCCCCCCCCCCCCCCCCCCCCCAGTTTTATATCTGAAACTTAAATTTTTTGACTTTGGTCTCTGTTAGCAGCCTGGCTGTCCTGCTGTTGGCTTTAGGTGCAATTGATTTAACTCCAGATTTCTTGGGTCCAGCAGGGATTTGAATCTAGAGCTCCAACATTCTGGTGTCCAAACCACCAGGATACAAGTGTTATTTCAAGGAGTGTGCGTGCTCTCTCTCAGTCCTTGAGAGAAATTCACTGAAACCAGTGTGTGAAATATTTCTGTTCCATGAAATTTCATCTAATCAAAATGTTCTAGCTGGTTATGCCCACTGCTGAGAGTATCTGACCACTAGTTTCCAAGGCAGCAGGCGGCCTAAGATCACATTAGACTTCACAGAATGCTTGGATACACAAATTTCAGTAGCAGCAACAAATGCTTTCTGTCATGTTATGTTAGCTAAGAACTGGATTCCTTCTCCTTACCCCTGTAATCTACATATTTGTCATCTCCTTATGTGCATAACTATACCAGATATAGGTGAGATACCAGAAAGAAACAAAATCCAAAAGATGCCTTCTTAAGATGAGACCAATAGTATTTCTTAATATTTTTATGTGTACTTTTTTGCCTTTTTTTTAAATTTTCCAAGCTGAATCACGTTCACTTTATCTGTATCCTCATCCTAAAAGACTGCAGTCTAGCTGTAGTGCTGCCATATATTTAACCCATCCGTCAGTACAGCTGACTTAGATATTTTTAGATGGCAGCTAGGTCTAATAGCTCATCTGTGCATCCTGCATCGGAGCAGCTAGTTTATATATTGCTGAATAGGTCCCGAGGAAGATACCGAGATGAAGATACCTCACCTCGAAGTTTTCAGAGAACAAATTCAGTGCAACAAACTTCCCATTAGAACCCAGGCTGGACCACAAAGCGGTGTAGAAGGAAGAATATGCCAGTAAACCTGTAAATTCATCTATTTGCAAGGGGGTTTGGGTCTGAAAACATATCCGGGGTTTTCAACCTTGGGTAATGAGCAACTTCACCTATTTCTCCTGAGTTTTCCAAGCATGAGGATGGGATTTTTAAAATATCCAACAAAGGTTAAAATGTACTTAAAATATGCCATAGGAAAGCAAATATGTATAGGACGGTGCAAGAGACAATTATATGCTGTTTGTGAAACAGGAGGAGAGGGGTTTGGTGGGGGAGGAATAGTAAATGTGTGATACAAGGAAGCTGAGAGTACTGCAAAATATCATGCCACCTCAGGCTTTCTGTCAGAGTACTTCACCTGGCAAGTTATGCACACTAGTGCAGGAGCGGAAAATGATTAGTGTACAATGAAGCAGATCTCAAAGTGGCATTTTCTGAGTGTTTTGCAGCAAAGGAAATGACAAAGGCACTTGGAAATGGAGATGCTCATATCTGAGCCAAGACAGTGAGAGAGACTTCTCAGGCTTAAAGTTCGGGGCACTCTGTGGTTGCCCCCCCATCCTTCCTCAACTAATGAATTAATCAGTAGTGCTACATGGATGGCTTAATCTTTAAATAAATACGTTTCCCATTTTTATATACACAGGGCTACAGAAACTGATAGCCAACTTTGGTCCTATTTTGTAGAAGTATTTGGATTCCTAAAGATAACCATCCTGCAGGGTTTTTTTGTGGTGTAATTAAACATATTGGGCATAAGTACATCAACACATGAAAAATCTGTCTTACGGAGGTACACAACACTTTTCTACATCTAGCACTTTAATTATTTCTGAATAGCGTAATGTATCTCTGTGCAGAAATATCTGAACTCCTTCTGAACTAACTAGCTTTGCTACCAGAAACAACACTTGGGCTCAGACGTGTTGTCTTGTGGTACTATGACTAGAGTACACTTGGGTAGCTTCTTCAGAGCTAGCTCTGAAATATCTCTGCATGCCACGACATAGCATTATGTAGATGTACCACTGTGGCTATTTAAAAGTAATGGCACTCGATGTTTCTGGTGCAGCCTATTACTCATATTGCAAATAAGAAAAAGAAAAATTAAAAAAAAAAACAAGCTTTGCTTTTAGTCTGAGTAGCTGGATTTGTTGGGAATACTGATACTCAAAAAATATATATATTTTATTAGACCACAGTGAATTGGTACCCGAAGGAAGAAAATTTTATTTGTTTAAGTGTGTCTGTGATGAACGCAGTTCTAGTATTTCAAAAGACTATGTACTGCATACTGAAAATAGGCTTTTTGCCAGATGGGAATTGAAACGCATATACGTATTACACTATTTGCCTTAGAAGAAATTAATTTTCAGCCAGAAGCAGATAGGATTATTTAATATTTATCTTTAGCTGCAGGAAGATGAATCTATTATTTTATTTTGTTATTTCGTATGTGCTGTTCATCCAGATTTTCCTGTAGGAGGTGCTGATGTACTCTTGTCTATACTACATCAAGGTTAAAGAGTCTCCAGTTGTTAAATTTCTACAGCTAGTGCTGCCTGGTGATTACCAGCAGAGACCATAATTTTCCTCATGATCAGAAGTATGCCAAACTTTATCACAAGGGCGTGCATGTGCATGGTTCAGAGAAGTGCAGGGAGAATTGGGAAGTGATTCTTTTCCTCAGTTGCTTTCAAAGTTAATACTGTTGGGAACTTAAAGCATCTACAGTATTAAAATTAAGCAAAGAAAATGGAACGACGTTGTATGTCAAAGTTGACTGATTTAGTGCCACTGAGAGAATAGACTGGAGTGTATAAAGTTGCAGTATCACAAAGTACCGTGTAGATGGGGACTGTTAAATATCAGTGGAGCATTTCCCTGCACTGTCAGCAAGCTTTCGTGTGACCGTAGTGAGAGATGCTAAAATGTCATTTCATGGACCACATTATGTGCTGCTTACAATGAATATTTCATCCATGGTTTATTACATTTTTGATAAATTGTGACTTCTTGGACAAAAATTTGGTTAGCTGATCTCTAGCATCGCTTGAAGATGTTTAAAGAGCTGATTTTGCCCTAAAGAATCATTTAGTTGAAGTCTATAGCCATGTGGTATTAATTTAAATTACTGTAACAATGGTGTCTTCTTCCTGAAATTAGTAAATGTAATTTATAAAGAATGTTAAGTAACAACTAACAATTTAATGTTTTGCGCATTTCAACAAAATTGGTTAAATAATTGAAGTAAATTTGTAGAGTTAGGGAAAAAGCTTCACCAAAGGAAGGGAGTAAGACTTTGGAAATGGTATACGTTCATTCAGACACATAGCATGGATAAATTTCACACAAGAAGTTTTGCTGTGTTAATAAGAAATTTTTGCAGTTAATTCTAAACCTGCCTTGTCCCACTAACATGAAAGTTGTTTTGAAGTAACTTAGGTTATTTAAACTGTAGTAAAAGAATAAAACTGCTTCACAGCGAAGTTGATATGGCACCAGAAGTGCAATGTTGTTGGAATGGAGGATGTGGTAATTGAATGGCTTGGATAGCGTGCTCTGGCTTGTGAATGGTGTCCAGCCAACGTGTTTTCTAGAGAACCACATTACTAGAAAACATAAAGGGCGCTTGTGTAAAATTTATGCCAGGGATGAATTCTGAATTGCCAGAAGGAATACTTGTGGGAAACTCTTGAATTTAGCAGAATGATGCTTACCTAGATGGGAGTAAGGTGCAGTGTTTTAAATGTGGCATAACCTGGCTCTGTGCAGCATGATGGGGCAGTGGAAGAGTGGGCTGCTCTTGGAGTTCATTCTCTGTCCTCAAGATCATGGGATTTTGAAGACAATTTCTATTTTTTTTTTAAACCCTGAGGATTAACTGCATCATCCAGATTTTGTATGTTCATCCAGCATAAAAGCTTTTCTTTTTTACCTCAGGTCAAAGTGTGACTCCCAGTTTGTCTGCCTCGGCTCCCCACCCAGGGCTTCCTATACAGCATGAAAAGCAGGATAATGAGCAACAGTGACTAAAGTTTTCAAGAATAATGTGGGGTGATTTGTTTTGTTTTTTTTTTTTTTTGAGATTTTGCAGATCCTCTATTCAGGAAGTTACAGAAAATTCTGTTATGAATATTACCTTCATTTCCTGCTGGATTTCATGTAGCCAAGTCCTGCATATTGGGGAATTCTGTTTTTCAGTTGTCTGAACTGTAGTCTGAAAGTTATCTTGAGCTGCCACTGGTTTTCTGAGGGAAAACAGGATGCTGTTTCCTGTTAGACTGTGCCTGTTCCAAGGCAAGTTGCAAAAATGAATTACTTCTCCAGTTTGTCTTGCATATTTCTGGTGACTCAGATGCAAAACCCGTTAGCTCAGCTACAAAGCTGGCCTGGTGCCTTTGCCTTTCAGTGTGTGGAGTTGAGTAAGAAGTGCCAAGCTGCCAGTGTTATGTTAGGATTAGTAACGTGCATCACATTTTAATGTGCTCAACATATACGGGTCGTGCTTTCTGTGCCACATTAAGATAGTAATAAAGGAAGTGAGAAGGAAAAGCAGAAAACTTGTGAGTCAGAGGCATTACTACCAGACCCATTTTTCAGTCCTAGAAGTGGAATATAGGAAGAGTCAGAAATACCAATGAAAAATACCAAATATTTAAGGTTGCAGGATTTAATAATACAAATCTTCAGCGTGGCGCATGGAGCCACATCGTGTGTGGTGCTATGCATTCAAAATAAAGCTAATAATCATGGCTCTGGTAAAGCTTTGAAATACACAGTCCTCTGACAATTTACACATTTTGCTATTACTGAGAGGTTTGAAGGCTTTTAAAACCAAATAGAAGCTACATATTGAATTCAGATATCTTTCTAAAAGCCTTTCCTGCAATTAAATGATTTTTTATGTGGCTTTCATAGACTAAAACTTTGTTATCATTAAGGAGAGAGGGCATTTCATGCTGCAGACCTAAAAAAAACCCAAACCCCAAAATCCCATAAAACAAACAAACAAAAACCACAAAGCCCTTCATTTTATGGTAAAACTGAGTGGCCAAAATATAATAACCATCAAATATTGTCCCTTTCATATTGATGTTTTAAAGAACTCTTACTGGAAGTTCATAACATTCACTAAGAACATAGAAATCCAGGTAAAACCTATATACAAAATAGCAAATCCATACATGATCATTTGTCCCAAATTAAATATTGAGAAATGAGGATAGGATTAATACTTCTTTCTGGATTTTTTGATGTGTTTCAAGAAGTATGCAGCATCTCTGTGGTCCCTGATTTTTAGCTCTTCAACATAACAGACTAAATGAAGGAAAGAAAGTTTTCATACAGGATGCCGTTACTTGTGTCTATGCCTGGCTGATTAATATATGTGATTTCACAGCTATTTGGCTATTTCAGACTTAAAATAATCTTCCCACCACTGTATAACTGATGCTGATCAGGGCCCTAAAAATAATTAGAGTTGCTACTCAGTGTTGTTCTTGTGAAACAAACCCTGGGAGAGAGATGTCATTTGAACACAGTTTTTGAGGAATGGAGGGGTTCTTTCTGAACAGGATAATGACAAATAACAAAAAAAAAAAAAAGCAAAATAAAAAGAAGGCGAGGAAAAAAGAGGAAGGAAGAAACACTGTTCAGTTGACATCTTACTGCAAAATTGGAGTCATTGTATTTTGTGTATGGTTATAGAAATAATTTTTGGGGTGCCAGACAAATGACTTCTTTGATTGATGGACAACATTTTTCCTTTTTAGTAGCACAGCGGAAAGACAACCAGAAATATATTGTAGAACAGCCACAATGTTTTGTTGTACTCAAATTAAAATGTTGGATTCAGTTCTTGGTGTATTCTTCTTCTTATAATTTCACTTGAACATACTTAGAAATAAAATTGAAATATTTCATTATAATAAACACGCTAAATAAAATATTTATACCTTTTCTCAATTAAAAGCAACCTCCAGCCAAAAGTTCAGAAAAATTGTGAATGACTGACAGAGCAGTGATGTTGTGATAGTTTTTTTATATATATCTTTGATAGCCTTATTGTAAAGTAACTGCATTCAACACATTTGTGCAATATTAATAATTTCCAGAGTAAATACTACATCCATTATTTTTGTTATGGCACTTGTATACATTTGAAATAATTATTGGAGCTTTGGCTCCTTACAGTAGAAGCTGAGCTTAACAGAAGCTGCTGACTGTTGAAATAGGGTTCATTATTAGGTTCCCACTGAAATGTAGCAACTGTCGATTGGAGAAAAAAAAAAAAAAAAAAGCCAGCGCCCTATGACATAGTTTGGCAGGTTTCAACTTTTCTGCATTGTGTACTTTGAGATTCATCAATAATGTTTTCCTTGCAGTCTTTTGTATGCAGATGTCCTCAGTATGCAGTACTGGTGTCTTGTTTTAGTTGATGTGCTTGTCCTTCTCAGTAAGCCTCTTAAATCAGGTGAAGCAGCCCTTTGCACTGACTACTGGTGCTGACAAATTGTATGTCCTGTCAAGGAATAGCTGTAGTTGAGAAGTGGCCCTGCACTTGAAAACAGTCTGTATTATGCTGCATGTGTTCATAATGATGTGTATAATATAGAAAGATGCAGTGTTTTTACATGAATGCAGGAATAAAACAAATGACCTCGTGTAGTTACTGTATCTAGTAGTTCCAGCTCATTTCTCTGTTTACCAAACCACAGTTTTGGTGGTCCTTCCAGCATCTTTCATAGTTATGTCTGAGCCTTTTTCTTTTGTCTGCTTCCATATGATTGCACTGACTGCTCTGAACTCTGGATTATAATCCTGCTGCCAGATTTTAGGCAATATGAACCCTATAGTTTACTTACATAGCTGTGACATGGAGCTGCCGTATCAAGTTTCATGGCTGTAATGATTGGGAAAGCATCCTGCCAAAAAGTACTTAAAATCCTTGTGCTCAGTCCTTTTGCACAGAGGTTGATCAGACCATGACTTGGAACAGCTGCAAACTGAATGCTCCTGTGTGAGGTTACTGCCACTTCAGCTTTAAACTTATTCACGTGTGCAATATCTCATGTGCTTAAGTGAGTTTTTTTGTGGTTAATAGAGATTAAAAAAAATTAAGTATCAAGCTCTGTAGCCAATAAGTAAGGTTATAGACTTTTTCCAAGTCTGAGCACTTCACAGCATTGATATATAAAATGGGAAAACATCTTTGTGGTTGCTTAAAGATGGTGCTGAAGGAACTCTCTGCACGTGTGAGTGAGTGCTCCCTGCTGTCTGAGTAGGCTGGTTTGGGTTTCTGCTCAGCTCGGTGAAAGCTGCTCAAATCAAATGTCATTCCCAACCACAGTGTAGCTCATTATCTTTACCTCCCCTGATACTAAACTTTGCAATGAAGTGGTAATAAATCTGACCTTAAAAGCTCTGTGATATTTTTTTTTTTTAACCTACCTCAGGATGTGGGTTTTGGGAAGCTCTGAATTTTCATGGCACAGACATGTTGGAACCTAGAACTAAAGAAAACTAAATTAAAATCCTAAATTATATATTAGTTATGAGGAATGTCCCCCCAATATACTTTCCTCTGAAAACAACTTCTTCCACTCTACGTAATTTTTCATCACTTTCTATCCATCCTGTGACACATACAAGTACCTCATTTAACTGTGCAATCTAACATTGAGAAGTTCATAGAAGATGTATTTGGAAGTTAATTGACTACAAGGGACATAGAAGACTAAAGAACAACTTGAGCAATTCTTGTTTTTAATACCAGTGTGAGTGTATTGTTGTTAAATGGCTGAGTTGTGTCCTGATAAGGCTTTGTTTCCATATGGAATGCTATTGATGGAAAAGATAATACACACTGATTTGATAAATATCATTAATGAGGTTCTATTGCTGTATTTATTAAAGTTTGTACTAAAATAGTTCACTGTGAGTTTCATGGCCAAGATGCCTGTGGATAAATTTTTCCCCAAGTACTGTTGTGCACGGATCGGGCAGAACTGTTTTTTAATTTGGGAAATCTCAAAGTCATGATTTCTTGTAGAATTTCCCACTCCAATGCTCAGACTCTTTAACAGGGTGATGAAATATACAGTTTTGCTTTTACTTGCTGTTCCTCAAGACGCTTACAACCTATTGATTCCTTCAAAAAAGCATGGTTTTCCTGCCTCCTTTTCAGTTTGTCCAGTGCCTTGGGCAAAGAGACTAGAAAGTGTGAGGGGGAAAGTGTTAAGACACTTTTGGCTGGGGAGATAACAGGCAACAGATTTAACTCCTAAGGTTTGATTAAATATATTTTACAAATACATATGGAGTAAACCCACTTTCCCCAAGAAGTCTAAATTGCTTGAAACATATCTTTGTGGAGTAGTCAGCAGTCTGACAGTATGCTCAGGCTTATGCTTATTGAGTCAAAATTATAACTATTTTTCATGTCTTTTACAGTGCTTTTTTTTTTTTTTTTACTGTGGACAAAAGTAAAAGGGTTGTTTGAATATGTTTGGGGGACAACTGAGACTCTTCCGTTCTTTGGGATTTACCTAGTACAGCGTAACTTTTACAATAGAGACTTTGTAGTGATTTCATGCTACATCTTGATTTATTGCAATTATCAAAGAATGTCTGCAATACCATGTTACATTGAGATGATTCTTTTTTTCCTGTAAAAAAATGGAAAACTTCTATTTTTGCTGTTCACAAATTGTTGCTTTCTGGGTATTGGTGTGTGAGTTATGGTCTTGCAAGCAGGAAAATGCCTCTGTCTTGCCAAGTATGTGTTAAATTAGTGTCTGAATATGGGAGGTTTTACGTTCTTACCTTATTTTTTTGATCTGCAGGGCTGTCAGGTGCTAGATGAATACTTAAAGTGTAGGTAGTGACAAAGCAATGACATTTGTTTCGCCTAATCTGAACTAAGGTTTGACAAAGTGGCTTTAGCTTTCTCTAGTGTAATTCTCAGCTTAGAAACCTTATTCTACTTAAGCATTAGTAATTGTTTTGGTGTTTTCCTACTCGGTAAGAAGTGATCATGCATGAGCATGATGTAATGAATAAGTACTGAGGCTTCTTTTACTTGATGTTTTGATGGCTGTATCTGATATCTAGAAAGTTGAAACTGCTTTGAAATTTTGAGGCAGTTGATGCTTAGCATTGCAGCCTGATTCTGGAGAACTCAACCTGGCCTGAGGAAAAGCAAAACCAGCATTGCAAGAAGTGCATTATTATTGTATAAAATTTACTGTGGAGAGGAGTGATATGAATAGAAAACACATACAGGAGCTTGCTGCATGCTAGCAGGTCTTTTCTGGACTCCTAAATGTTAACTGGATAGTAATGTAAGTTATTACACTCATTAAATTAGGCCACAAACAAGTCAACAATGATTCAGCAAAATGGTTTTGTTTGTATAGTGCAAGGAAGTCTGATAGATATCCAGTCAAACATTTATGGCTAAATGGATGAAGATTTTAACATTACAGCCTAATAAAAACCCCATACTGTGTGATTAAATAAGAGGGAAAGCAGTAAAAAAGAGAAAGCATAATGATGGTAACATGTAGGTCAGTTACAATTTAATTGTCATTGCACTTCATTGCTAACATATCAATTCTCTGCTGCTTAGCTGAGCAGAAAACAACAACTTAACATGTACAGTGGGCCCATGCCTACTCGGCAAGCCCCCACTTCCATCACCTGCTTTTGACTACTTCTTTAGCAGCCGCATGAAGTCTTCCTGCTTTAATAGGGTAATCTTGCTGGAAGCTCCTGCTGATTGTGTCCTCACTGCGCTCAATGCATCAGTGATCAGTAAATTTACTTCACACTCTACATAGATGCTAAAATTAGGTTGTTTGCATTACAACTTCCAATACTCCTGCAACAAGAAACACCTGCTTGCAGATTTATATTGTTTTATTTAATGGTTTAAAATAAAGATAGCTTTACAGTGGCAATACCCTGATGTACTATATTGGAAGAGCACAATGGCTGATCATTTTTCTTACTTATCCAATTTATACTATATCTTCTTGCCATATAAGGTGTAGCTTCATTAACATTAACTGCAGCTTTAGAAGCTCCATGGAAGTATTTATTCCTGCCAACTTTTTCCACCATTTTATATTTAGTGGTACTAACGGAAGCTTCAGGAATGGAGTGGGGAACTCTATATATTTTTGTGGGAGTTGTGGGGTTTTTTGATCTGGATAATTCAAAGAGATCTCAAAGGGATGTTGACTTTGGCACCTTTTTAAAAAGATTGGTCTAAAGAACTATCTGTCTAGCACGCTAATGCAGATCTATAGTGAAGGCTTAACAGAGTACATAACCAAACTATTAATTCAGGTGCCTAAGGTGACATTTTTTTACCCAGCTCTGCAGAGCTGATTTTATATAGACTAGAACATGTCTCCCATCTTTTTTTTGGGGGGGTGGGGAGGCAGAGTGGATGTCAGGGGGGCAGCCTGGCAACACCTAGGGAACTTCAGGCTGGAAAAAACATCTATCATTCTTTCAAAAGCATAGAATCCAAATACTGGGAATATTGTTGACTCTTTTTCTTCTGCTCAAAGTTAAGGGGGAACTTTTGTGATAAACCTGGACAGACAGATCCAGCAAAGGTAGCCACTGCTTTTTGGGCTATGTAAAAGCTAGCCAGAAATGATAGCTTTGTGTGACAATGAGGGAATTGAGTGCATGTTGGAGATGCTGCTAGAAAATGGATACGCCTTTGAACAAGCAATGTAATTAACTTTTTTCAGACACTAGGCTGCGTGCTTAGATGTTTAACTGTGTACCTGTTTTCTGACTTTCCAAATTCACACCGCAACCTTGTATTCGGTGCGGGCTGGTGCATCTCTGGGGACAGGTATCTCTGAGCTTTCCCCAGCTCTCAGGGCAATGTTACTCAGCCCTCCAGCTCATCCCTTACAAATCTTCAAGATCTATCTGCTTCTCTATGAAATAGCAGCTGAAAAACTGAGACCTGAAAATTAAAGACATATTAACTTGATACCAGCATAGGGAACATGTACATTTCTGTACTGTAACAGCTAATGAAGTTGAAAAATCATTTTCCCTTCTGCTGTTTCATGTATTAAACTTCAGCAGCTCAAATGGTTCACATAGTTGTTAGTCTTGTGAAGTGTGACAGCTTCAACCCAGTTTCAGACACACCAGCCTCCCAGCCAGAAGTTCACACTCTTGCATTATTTTTATTTTGGGAAAAATCAGATGAATCCTTGCTAGCCTTCCTTGCTCTGAAGAAAATGGAAACTGATCTTTGTGGATGATGCAAGGGTCCAATGCTGAGGTGGAGAATGAAAGAGTGAGGGAAGCCTATTCCACCATGTGTAATAGGATCAGGGAGTGATGAGCACCTCGCACGCCTCCAGAACAAGACCAGCGGGAAGGGATTTTTCCAAACCTGTTGACACTTCTGTGCATTCCTTGCACAAGAAACTATGATAATGTCCTATGGACTTCTGGTCTTTCTCGCTTGTCCTTACGGGCATGTTCATTGAATGGTATCTGATTTTTTTCGGTTGTGCTATGGATCTGAACAGGACACTGGAACGGCACTTCTAGTTTTAATTGCTGACCTAAAAACCTTACCAGCTTAGCTAACTGTACTAAGAAAGCTCATGAGGACTGGGGCTTCAGTGTCAATACTTGATTGTTGTGTCATGTAGTAAGGTCTGTGAAGTAGGACAGTCTCTGTTTCTGTGGTTTTGCCACAACAGCTAACTGTGCTCTGAATGCAGTTGGGCATAGTCTAACTATGAAGCAGGCCCTAATTAATATAATTTAGGATTTGCCGATTTGTCATCTTTAGAAGTTATTCTGCTCTCAACAGTTAGATTCAAACGTGGGAATGTAATGTGTCTGCCTCCATATATGGTGGGCATGTGATGGGTGTATACATTTTTAGTACAACTATAATGGTAATATTACATCCTAAAAAATCATGAACAAACATAGGTATCTGCATCTGAAAATTAAAACCCTGCCTTTTTGTTTGTTTGTTTTCAGGAAATGTGGGCTTACATTTTTAAAACAAAACAAAAATCCAACAGGCTTTTCCTGAAAAAAAACGCTGGTATATCAGAGTTACAGGATCTAGGAGTGCTGAAACACAAACTGTGCCATTGCTGGAGATCTATCACTGTAGTTTAGTTTGTTGTCAAGACTATTTTATCGGTTTTAACCTGTCTAGAAATGTTACCTGAATGAATATCTGAAATTTCAAAATGAAAAAGTAATAAAAATGTAGATTTGGGATGTATTCCAAAATTCACTAGTCAGTAAGCCAAAATGGTGTTAATCAGTTTTCCTCCCAGAAGGGCATGTATGAATGGTGTCCTTCAAGCAAACATCTCACTGGGCTCTGTTTCCAAATCTCTTACAAGCTGCTGGTGGGAGCCAGTGCAACTGGATGCTTTCTTGTTGAACTTCAAAGTACGGATTTCTTTAGGCCATCCTTTGGCAGATGCAGGTTTCTGCAGAATGGGAAACTGCAGATCAAACATACTTCACAAAAAGTACCTGTTATCATTGTAGTCCTTAGCTGCTTGGAAGCCCTGGGACTGATTCCTCTGGACATATCATCTCCCCATCTCCTCCCAAAGAGAGTTATGGTCCCTTTGCACTAGTGTTTAAGAGCAGGATCAGCTTTCATAGGTAATAGGCCTCTCCCTGTGAAATAATTTAATAGCAAGTGCACTCCTCTCTGCACCTGAGAGCTCCAGGAGGTTTTCTGCCTTCCAGCAGCAGTGTCTCCTATAGCTCCCTGTGGTGCAATATGTCTCCACAATCCACACCCTCGCTCAGCATGACCAGTACCTAATAGGCACCATTGAGCCCCATTGCAATAGCATGTATTAGTGGCTTTAGTGTAAACTGCTTGCAAAAATCAGCCTAGATAAAATACCCAGATGTTTATGGTCAAAAGGTGTATTGGGAGCCAGTGAGGCAGCAAAGGCCTATTTGGAGTATGCGTTTCAAGACTTAACAAGACTAACATCTTTATGTACAAGTCTGTAAGGGCCTGACTAAATAGTGCTCTTTTCCTACCTGTTTTTTAGTTAGTTAAAAAGCAAGTTTTGACTTCCCGGTGGTGTGAAACAAGTGCGGTTTGGGCTTCACTTGTCAAATGCAACTGGAAGCATAACAAAGGGAATAATTGTTGAAAGAAAGGTGAATTTGGTCCCCTTTCTGGAACATGACACAAATCCGACACAACTCTTCCACAAATATGACGCTTTCAGATTTACCTGATCTGGTAAATCTAAAATCTAATCTGGTTTCTTAAGTGTTATCTTGGTGATGCAAACCAAACCCACTGCCCAGTTATACAGTGACTACAATTAGGGATGAAAAGAAAATCCAGCAAAAGTCAATGAACTTCCACAATTTTTTTCCTGACTTTTTGATGCTTGAGCATCAATGGTGCTTGAGCAGTACAGGAATGAAAGGAATGAAGCTGTATTTTGGAAAAAAAACCAAACACGCAGAGATAGAGGATGGCAGTACTGCTCTGCAGTGGTGTGGCAAGTTCAGCTTTCTCAGGAGCCTTTTCTTCATTCTGATCACTGAGTAGCATCCATAATAGTTTTATTCCCTTGGAGTTTCTGGTGATTTAATCCTGCTTTCTCACGGAGCACAAAAACATGTAGCACAATCTTTTGACTTTGGGAGGCAGCGAAGGGTGAATTCTGGGGAAATCAAGACCCATTCATGCTGGGTAAAAGGGTCTACCTCATGTTTTGGTTTTCTTAGGTACCCGACTTCAATTCATGAATCAAAATAATACATAATACTTTGTAAATTTATCTCCTGCTAAGTTAAGGAATGGCCAGAGACACCTTTGTATCCAGTACCATGGCGCACCAGCTGCATGGTATGCTGTGTGCAGGAATGTTTCCCTTGTAGGCTTTTGTGGTTTTGGGGGGTTAAGAGATGGATCCTGCATTTACCACTCAGTCTGCAGGTAGGGCATGTGCTGCTTTAACCATTTGCAGCTGATACAGGTCCATGTCTTGTGACATAATTTTAGGTGGCTTATTAGACTTATGATTGATGACAGCCAAAAGAGGATATACAGCTACTCACTGACATTCATGCTTGCCTTTTAAATTTCGTACTATGTGGCTCCAGATCTCTATTTTACACTCAGGCGCTCCAAGCCCCACATTAGTGCATCTCTTCCTCCTCCAAATTAAATTAATCCTTTAATTATACTAATATTTCAGTGGTGAGTTTTTAAACAAATTCTGCATTATTTGCCCTTTTTGTTCTCTTCCTGTGTTGTTTCCTTCTTAGTCAAACATTAGCAGTCCTTTCCACTGAAACTAAATTGTAAATATTCCCCTTGCCATTATGTCAGACCTTAGCTATTTCTTTATTTTTTCCTTCTTATTAAATTATGTTTACCTGAATACATCAGGTTCATTTCACCTAGGCAGGATGTCCCATTAAGCATGACAAGTAGAAGGTTGTGAGATTAATGCCCTTCTTGAGCCTGAATTAGCGTGTCAGCATCTTTTCAGACCTGGGACCAGGAAACATAGGAAGCATGCCATAATGGACCTTAGCCTTTAACTGAACTGCTCTAATATTATTCCTATAACAAGACTACTTTTAAAGAGGCTCATTATTGGCTTCATTAGATATGTTACTTGCATCAGTGGCTGTAGTTACTTGTATAATACGGAAGAGGTTAACATAGCGTATTTTTTATGTATTATATGGCATATAGCTTGAAGTAGCCAAAAGGTTTATGGCGATGTAATTGGTAGTTAGTGTGAAATTTGTAAGACAAATAGACAATACCTAGGGTAACCCCTATAATCCTCTCCTTTCAGTTTTTTACAGCCACCAAAGGGCCTCATTAAAACAGCAGTCAGCACCTTAGTGAAAAGATACAGTGCTTATAGTGCCCAAATGTGACAGAAAATCTGCATTTTGTAAATCTGACACCTTTGATAGATTATACAGTGTGAAGCCATTGCTTCTAAGCATTATGATAACGCTTAAGGTTCTCTTCTGAATCCAACCGTGCTATATTCACTGGATATAACAATGTGAAAAAGAGCTGGTTGAATAAAATAAAGCATGTGAGATGGAGAGGAGCCTTTTTTCCTTTTGATACAAAGCTCATCTCATGCAACAGGACTAACAGCTATGGTTGATATCCCTGGCTCTGCTTGTACTGAGGGGTATGGGCATATAAATATTGGCAAAATAGCTGTTTAATATATAGATGGAAAAGAAACTCTGCATACATTAACCAGTTTATGTGGCTGCTTTAAGGGAAGACGGTAGAGCAATGATGGTAATAAGATTTCTTTTTTTTCTCTTGTAGAGGCTGAATACTACCTTGCTTAAACTTGTGTAAACCCAAGTGGATTCCATCACCCTAAGTGAATCCTTTTGTCTCAGATTGCTGTAAATCTGGTGTAATACACTGGCTTACATGGGATTAAATGGACAGGCATAACAAAAATGAGAATCTGACCCAATGAGTTTAATTTATTCTTTCAACTTACTTATTGCAACAGTAAAACAAAAATTAACCCAATACCCAGAGCAGAGGCTTTGAGAACTGTGAGTGTATGAAAGCTCAGTTCTTGATAAGTAAGCTAGAAACTGTAGTTAGATATTTTAGTTACTTTAAACATATTTGGTGGAGTGAACTATTTGAAACTGAGTGAACATGAGTTGCTGTGGTTGATTAGTTCCAGCTATTTGTTCTAATCACTAAAAGCAAATTCAGATAGCCAGAGGTCCAAAGGAGTAATTATTGTCTTCACCTCGATTTAAGAAATGGGCTGAAGTGTTTGGAGCTGCAAAAAATTTAAAAACTTGCTAAAAATAAAAATGAAAACTATCACTTAGCTTCCATTACCTTCTTTGCAGCAGAGGAAGTTCTTCTGTATTTTTTGCTCAGGGGGATGGAAT
The DNA here is from genome assembly GCF_017976375.1 of Cuculus canorus. Lineage (NCBI taxonomy): Eukaryota > Metazoa > Chordata > Aves > Cuculiformes > Cuculidae > Cuculus > Cuculus canorus. The sequence continues at coordinate 78,875,479 of NC_071403.1, forward strand.
GTAGGTTGTAATGTTCACTTGGGCTCCAAATGTGACAGCTGTTTACCTCTTCATCTGGTAATTGAAAGATTTCCTTTTAAATTAGAGCTGCTGTAGACAAAGAGTGGATTAGAAGTTGCATTCAGTTCCCTTGAAAAAAATATAGCACTAATAATTCTGAAAAAGGTATTTGCAGCTTAGACCTTTGATCATTGCAGAAAACGTACCACAGTGTGCTGCAAAAATAGGAATGCAAACAAAAAAGGGGGAGGTTATATATATGAAAACCTTTTATTCCCTTTTGCATCAGGATGTGTTCCTGCCTATGGTAAATTTCCTGTTTAAAGGTGCATCAATCTCATAGTAGCAAGGACTAAGTAACATTGCTGAGGTGCTCACTAGTCAAGGAAATTTAATTTGGATTGCTGGAAAAACAAAAAAATGTCCAAGAAGTGAACATGAAAAGAACTTCTGAGCAAGAATTTTCACAATGTGGAATGTAAGCTTTTGGTGTTTTAAAAAAAGTGCAAGTCATAGATGCATTTGAATCCACTAACAAGATGGGAAATAACTGGAGTTTTGCTGATGATGAATTTGTGACAATAAGTATTCCGTTATGTAACATGAGACACTTCAACCTTTCTTCATAGTATTAGAATTGTAAAATCAGTGGCAATATCAGAAGTACTGAAAAATTTTCTAGTGCCCTTTAAAAAAAAAAAAAAAAACTGACTATATTATATTGACCCATGAGGTTGTTTTCTTCAATAACCTAATTCAGATGCAGCATCTTTCTGTTTTATTGTTGTTTTCCCAAGACTATTGTCACAACTACTTATTATTCTTTTTGTAAGTACTGAATTAAAAATGTAGAAAGGTGAAAGTTTTCTCTTCTCTTGATGATGTGGAGGAACTGTTTGTGCTTTCTGCTGCAGGAGGTTATCTTTCAAGTAACCTTTCAGGTGTCATCACCAAAGAAGTGACTCCCTTTTGATTATATTCCTTGTTTCTGAATTGTCCTGGTATTTTTCTTCCCCCAAATAATATAGTTATTAAAATACATACCTAAGAAAATTCCTGAAGAGTAACAAAAAGCCTTCTCTCTCTTGTTCAGTATTCGGCAATCACTAAACCAGACATAGGCACAGATTTTGGCTTGGAAGGAGATTAGGGCAGTGCGGGTGGAGGGGCTGTGCTAATCCCAGGTGGCAGACCTGAGGGTTGCTGGGCCTCCTTTCTCACCTGGGGAATTTTTTTTCTTATTAAATAACATAAAACTGACCCTGATACTTGCATAAAACTTAGTTTTGATTAAAAAAAAAATTAGTCCTTGTGAATTGTGGTCACTGATATAGAGCAAGAAGCAAATGTATGTACCAGTATTTCTCGTGGAGGATGATGCTGTGAAATCTAAAGGGCCTTATTTAATCTTGCATGAGGATACTCAGCAGCACATAACAGCGAATTGTCTCAGCCTGTGCACAGTAAAAGTGATTCAATTCTAAGCAGCAAAACAGAGGCTTGCTTAGGTGTGGATAATGTTGAAATCTGGACCAGCAAAAAGCCTTTCAAATGAACTTTTTTTCACCAAAGTCTAGGTTTTGAGCAATATGAATGCTTGCACTGCAAAACGAGCATTTCTGAGTATCGTGTCTGGGTTTTTTAATTCAGTGGATTATTCACATCTGTTAGGTGAGAATTGCAGAGTACTGAAATAATGTATTCTTGTGTTTTAGATCTATCACTGCCAAGGGCTACTGAATAGTAAGTATCAACATCTGTGTTACTACTTCTTTGAGTTTTCTGATTAAATATGTCTAAACATTTCAGCTCCTACTAGAAATAAAATTAAAGTAGTTTCAAGCCAGTTTGATGTAGGATTTCAGCGAAACATACTAACAGCAAACATTAGTTAGGGGACTGTACGTGCAATTAGCCCTAAATAACATTAACCCAGTGTTGCAATTTGTATCATTGAAAGGACATTAGACTCTTGAAATTGTAAATAATGGAGTAAATATAAATAAAGGTACCTGTATTTTGACAGTGATGTTCCACCTCTCGTTCCCTGCATGCACAAAAAACATTCAAATGCCTTTTCTTTCTCTGACAAAAATATTCATTAAAAACATTTCACTGTGCTGCCTTTTAATATAGCACAGGCATTCAACCTGCACAGGAAGCTTCCTGGAACCACACAAATACTGTGTAATTATCTTGTGGCTCCCTGCTGGCTGCTGCATATTCCAAGCACAAAGTGAGCAGCACATTTCTAGAGCCTGACTTCTGTCTTCATTGTCCCTGCTTGGAATATGAAGCTCCACTTCATTATAGCAGACCTGATCAAACTTGATAGATTTAGCCATTATTCTTGACTGTGTCAACTTTCTACAGCTTTTTTTTTTTTTTTCTTTTTTTCCTTGGGCTCTTTTGTTTTGCCACCCAGGGAATGCATCTTATTTCTAGGCGTGCTGCCTCTCTCTCTCTTTTTCTCTCTCACTCTATCTTTCTCCTTTCCCCCACCCCCCAAACAAACCAGGGTCTCAGCAAATAATGCTGCTTGTGCATCATGTGATTCAAGGAAAATAAGGCTTGCAATTTTTTTCTCAATTGTCCTTTATGGGTTTTATTGACTATTTTTTTTCAGTTTGTTTCTATAAAAAAAAAATTATACTGCAATATTGACATACAATACAGAAAAGCTTTGGAAATCCTTATTTTCTATTAGTGGTACAATAAATTTAGCATTGTGAGGATTTTTTTGTCTGTTTTATGACAACTTTCAAGTAGCACTTCAGAGTTCATTTTTTCAAGGATGATTCAGACAAATGTATCTTATCAAATTTTATAAATCATTACTTTGTTTACTTAACCTAGAGACATATTGCCACATTTTTCTTGCAAAAGGCATTAGATCATTCTTTGGGCAAATACAGATGTTAATACAACTGGTTTACCATAACAGATTGCTTTGTAGTTTTTGAGAGTTGCTATGCAACAATAGAGAAGTATGGTGCAGCTCTTACTGATTTTTAAAGTACTGGGTAAAATACAGAGCATTTTCATAGCTAACCTAATACAGATTCCTTAAATTGTCACAAAAGGTGTTAACCAATAGGTGAGAAATTTGCTCCCGAATTTATAAGGGTCAACTCATCTTTACTGTTACTAACGAACACGACGAACACAGCTTTGTAAGCTTTACATTTGATCTACGATATTTGTTATATTGGCATGTACGCATCACAAGCATAATAAATGTACAAAAGCATTGTAAGATTAATTTTGCTTATTAAATAACAATTAGAAATTGTTAAAACTTTAGAAAGAGATTAAGCTTCTTTCCTTTTGTTTCTCTCTTTGGTGCCAGATTAAAAGGTAAAGGATGTCTTATTTCCAACGAGTTTACCGAAAGATTCGTATTGAGGTATATTGTTTAGCAGCATTTAAGTACTGTTAGGAATTGGTATAACTTAAATTTAGTGTTATGCTTTTTAAATTAAAAAATCATTGTTTTTTAGAGTGGCATTTTCAGTCTCACCAAAAGCTTCTCGGCATCTTAAAATGTAAATTGCAGAGAAGCAACACAAAGGATAAAGAGAAGATTTTGAAGGCAATCACAGTGATCACTTAATTCAGTCTCTGCATATCCACTTGGCATAAGGTAATTAGAGTGCCACATTGCTGTAAAGACAGAAAGCTTAGGGTACCATTCTGACTCACCCAGACGATAATACATGATTAGAAGTCAGTGACAGATCACAACTGCTGAATGACCCACCAAGGTCTTATCAAGGGCAAATCGCATAATTAGCATGCACTTCGCTGGCAGAGGAGTACAGTGCTATTGTTCTGGCACAATCAAATTAGCCTAGCCAATGAGGTCACTGTTCCATGACCTTAGAGGCATTTTATATTTTATTTTTCTACCACATAATAATAATAATAAAAAAAAAAAATCTCCAAAACCAAAAAAAAACCCAGTCCACTTTGTGCTGAGGCTCTTGTGGACACGGAAAATATCTGTTAAGAAGGCATTTTTGGAATACATTCTGCTGACTCCTTAGTTCATCATGTGTGGAATAAAGGAGACGGCTAATGCAGTCTGACCCTGGGGGACACATATGTAATGGAGCCACTTTGACAGAAATTCAAGCATCTAGTGAGGCCTGGAACTCATTTGCCCTGAATGCATCCACAACATCATGCACATAACGGGGGAGGGGGAGCCTTCATGCAAACACAAAATCTTTCCTTCATTATGATAATTAGCACAATTATCTTGATTTGCTTATTTTAGCTGTATTTTCCCCAAGGTTTGGCTATTCTATTTGTCTCCCTACCATTCCTTCTGAATTAGGGCTCTTGGCTGAAAGCAAGAGTTGTTGGGGATGGTAGCCACCAACAACATCAGGCATGTCATCCGTGGAATGCTGTTGTGCTGTAGCAGTGCTGAAGCGTAATACCACTAAAACACACACAAAGAGCCTTTCCTTTCTCACCCTGGAAGACCTCTTATGGCCTTCCAGGCTCTGAAGTGCTCACCAATCTTGCGAAGAAATGGAAACTCCCTGTTCACAGCACAGGTGTCCAAAACTGCTAAAGCCATTAACTCTTATTTTTTAGTTAAATTTGGAGTTGTTGACATAAATGTGTTTTGGTTTGTATTTTTTGTTTCCTTTGGTCTCTAAATAGGAATACAACTCTGAATTTGAATTGCACGCTTGTTAATATGCATGGCATATGGGAAAGCCATTGTAAGTTTTAGGAATAGTGAGAAGGTAGCCTTTATTTGTATTCTCTTCCATTAGCCTGCACATATTTGGGCTGCATATCCCAACCTCTCCTGGATAATTGGATCAAAATGGTCTATAATGAATTGTCTCTGTCATGTCTGGGCCTCTGTCACTTTACGACTTTTTTTTTTTTTCTCTTTTTAAGGCTGGGTTAAGTTAACTCAAGGTAGGAACTCTAAAATGTTTATATTTCATGAATTTAAAGATGAGCTTTCATGTTCAGTCAGAAGGGAAATGAAAGCACAACATTCAAATGGCTCCCTTTCTTTCCAAGGGTTTGGTCCTAGGTCTTTTTTCAGATATGAGAGGTGTTACATGTGGTATTTGTGCATGACAGGCTCTCTTCAGCCCTCCTTCTCATTAATATTACATCATTACATACATTAATACTGTTAGTGACATCACGACAGTCATCACGAGAAGCCATAATGCTGTTACAAACAGAGTTTGTAAATGATAAATAATATATTTCCAGTGTATTACTAGGCATGAAAGTTTACCTTGGAGCCAGTTAAATTAAATAACTTGGCTTTGTACATACTTTGTGCTGCTGGTGCTGCAATGGTCACAGCCTTGTACAGCAGCTTTGTGATCCTTCCTTGTTCTCAAATACATTTTTATTGATAAACAAACAAAGGTTCTTTACTGACTTATGAGTTGTAGGTAAAATACAAGAATTTATTATAGAAAGGAGTTCAAATTAAATATCAGTGATTGAGGGTCTTCCCAAAGAATTCTGACAATACCTTCCATTTATTATAAATACCTAGGCTTAGTCTATGAAGTGTGTGCCATTGAAACTTTTCCTTGTCTGACAGAAAACTTATTTCTAAAGGTCTTGTTGATTGTGCAAACACAGGAACATTTTCTTTCCTTGAGAATTAATATTGACTGTGTATAGAGCGACAGCAGTACTCCATCTACCCACAAAATCATATAAACATATATAATTGCGCTGGAAATCTAATTTATTTTCTGGATACTTAGTGCATGTGATAACTTTTGTTTCACTGCATAAAATGATAAATTATATACAAAGAAGAAATTATGTTTGTTCTTGAACCAGAAAGGTATAGAAATATACATTTTGTAAATACAGACCTACATTTCCTAAAAGGCATTTATTTCTCTAATTTTGAAAATGTTTGTGTATTTGTGTATAGATGAATGTTGGTGTGTGGATGTTTACCTGTCTGTGTATAAATAAAATGAAAAACTGTCTTTGCATATACTGTGTGTGTAGTTGTATATATAAGCATATAATAATTCATAGTCCTGTAAGCTCTTGGTGGGCATTCCTGCCTCAGTCATTCAGCCCCCACCATGAAAGTCCCCTAACAAACAGGATTAAAATTCACTCCTTTCAACCATCCTAGGCATTTATTCCTTCCTTTTCATTGAGCTACATTTGTCTGATTTAACAAGATAAGATTTGAGTGCTGATGCAGCCCGTTGTTAATGCAGCAGCCACATCCACCATACCATCGACACTGTGCATCAGAGGGATGCATAAATCAGGTATTCAAAAAAAATTAGATATGCAGCACACCAGTTTTATAGTCCCAGCCTCAGAAATTGAAATGGCCCAGATTAATGTATTATATCTTACACACTGTCCGAGTGAATCAACTTTAATATATTGAACAGATTCGCAGAACAAGACTTCGTTATCTAAGGAGCACTCGGAAGAAGGAATTGACCTGAGGATTTGATTTGGTTCAGGTAGTTCATGTTGTACAGCAGCATTTGAATAGTTTCACATAAAAATAAAATTTGTATCAGAAATATTTCACATCATTCTGGGCTTGTTTATATTGAAGCTTTGCAGTGGGGCAATATTGCAGAAACAATGTCCAGCAAAAAGATGATTTTAACCTTTGCTTCACATGTGTCAGAACAATATAATGTAATTTTAATGCAAACTGCAGTTTCATAGCAGAGGCACTTCCACACACTGACTTTAACTAGTTTAGGTTTATACTGAAAATGAAAAGCCCATTGAATTTCATATATAATGGAAACACTACAGTTTACACCAGTCTGCTCCCAGAGTGTATGTTCTGTTTGAAGCTGTACAGGGAGAGGGTTTCTGCTGTATTCTCTATTGACAACCCATAAAATAACTTTACCTGTATAATCAAGGGCAGATGGATGTTAAGATGGGGGGAAGGTGTCCCTTCTTTTATTTTGAATTACCATTACGGTAGAATTTGGGTGGGCATTTGCTTATTGAAAATAAGACAAAACCCTGGTTGAGTTATAACGAAGTGTCAGAGGTGTGTGTTGAAGGGCTGTGAAACGTGTTTGCAGAGACAGACGTTTATTCTGCTTTTTCCTTTCTCTGAACTATTTGCTTACTGGATAATTTGTTAGTACTTAAGAGCAGATGTATTAAGTGAGTGAGTTTGTAGCTCCCCTTAGTTGTTCCCTTCGATGTTCCCTTCGAAAGGTTTTTACTGGGGAAAAGAGTCACCTTGTGCTGAAGTGTAAGGAGAAAGTCGGCTGGGTACAGTCCTGCATTTCCACTGAAAGCTGTTCTTGGTGGGGATGTATGTGAAGGGAAATGATAGCTTAGCACTTCTTCACACTTTCAATAACGAGTGATTAGAAAATGCTTACACCTGTAATTGGGCTGTGCTAATTAGTACTGACAAGAAATTCCATGTTCTGAGTGCCTACTAGGTACCTTGAAGAGCATTGGGCAGATTTTCTTGGCATTTGCGCTCCTAGAGATGCAAAAGATGCCGAATGGGATTTAAAAATGTAGGCTTCTAACTGAGCTTGAAATCAGTAAGAGTTAGTTTTATTTTCAGCACCTAAAATATGGTCTGCGAAGACTAGCGTCTTTTAAGCCTGCCCTTTTAGAACATTTTATGTGAACCTATTTGTGCTGTTTACAAGATAGATATTTAAACAGGTAGGAGTAGACTGCAGCTCATCTAATGTTATTATACAATAGCGTAGATGATGGAAAACCTCTCGAAGTCTGGAATAAGGAGACAAAAATGTTGTTGAATTACCCCACAGGAAAGTAATTAACAGTACAGGGAGCAGCCAGGTCTTTTAGGCTGGGCAGTGGTTTGGGCTAATGCAATGGTACGGTGAACACAAAGAGGAGCTGGAGAAGATGATGAAGGTATTTTTTAAGTTGTTTGAGTTTCTGTGAGGCTGTTCTAGGCACTGGACAACTTGCATGTTTTTCACTTTGTCCAGAAGACACAAGCCAGTTTATTTATGCTGTAATTTACACAGAGAGAAATTTTAATAAATGTGTTGTCTTTTTTAACTTGAAGGCAGTATAATAGCAAATTAGGGCAGGGTAGTGTTCCTTTTCAACATACAAAACCTCCCTGCCCTCTCCATTCTTGCCTCAGACACTGTGTATGAATTATGGGTCTTTCTTCATTAGGCCTGGTCAGACTTTGTCTGTTATACTGATATAAATGAGAGATACTATTATGAAATTAGCGTTTATTGTGTGCTGCCAGATAGGATGATTTTTTAGGAAAAACTTGGGGTTAAGCAGTCTTGAAGAGAAATCTTCGTTTATCAACAAATTCACCAACTTCTTGTGTGTAAATAAACGTGTGTAATTAACATTAAAGTTGCACAGGAATCCCAAGTTAAAATGTCATTTTAAGATCTGTTTCTATTTATCATTTGTTCTGAAAGATCCAGCTCTTTTGCTCAGTCTGTTCTTCTTGAGTGTTGAGACTCAGTACAAGCCATTCATTTTCATCAAATGGTCTAGATGTATGCTTAGGTTCTTTAGTGAGCAGGAAGGACTGAAGTGTGTACTTCATTGCTTTGTTGACCTCGTAGCTGAATCATCCTAGCTTTTCTTATGCAAAGGCCTGTCTGACTAGCTCCCTTTAAAACTTCTCTTCTTTTTTTTTTCTTGTTAATTCATACACTTTTTTTTTTTCCACTAAGAAAATCACAAATCATCTATTTTACAAAATTGTATTATAAACTTGTAAATCAGTATGAGTGGAAATATCCAGTAGAATTCACGCCACTGTTATACCATTCAGACAATTAGGAGAACGTTTTAAAACCAAGTCACAGTTATTCCAATGCATTAAGTATAAGTCTTTAATGTTGCAGAGTCTGTGTCTTCCATCTGTTCCATCAATTAAACCGTACGTTGATCTATGAAGTTATTAGCACCAGTCCAAGCTCCAAAATAGATCTGTTTTACCACCAAAGGAAATCCTACATTTAGCAGGAACAGTGATGCAACTTCTATTACAGACCTTAAAAACATAATTTTCTGTATTTCTATATGCTTCTCTTTCATTACAAAATTATATCCAAGCATTGTGTGTGCTAGCAAAGAGAATCAGAAAAAAGTTGGGGTGGTCTGTCCTGTTGTGAGGGTACCTGGACTTTTGTGGATAAACAGTCACCAGAGAAATAGCTGATATAATTGCAGTTCCTTTTTCCTGGTTAAATTGGGAGTCTCCTTGGCTGTTTCTGTCATCTCCAAGTACAAGAGTTAAGAGGGAGCCCAGGAAGTTTCAGCTGATTAAGAGAGTATCATCAGCTTTAAAACAACCCCATTGCTTAGGGAAAAAGGTGATAGTGGTACTAATATTACTGACTTAAAACAAGTCCGAAGCTCCTTTGAAAGTAGATTTTCTGCTGGTCAGTGGGGTGCAAACAAAGTTTTTTGTGTAGGCATCCAGGGAAACCTGCAAGTGTCATCTTTGTCAGTTATAAGGAGATCTTAGAGGCTGTTTGTTAGGTCAAGGGGTTAATTCTATGTAACTGAGAGGGTTCTTGTTCTGGCACTTCAGGCTCAGTCTTGAGGTGCCGCTAGTTATGCAGTCCCTGAGTTGTTTTGAACTATAATGCAACTGGAATCCATTGAGTTACGGAAGGGTAGAAAATGTAGGAAAGAGATTAACTGTATTCTTGCAGACGGGCTTTGTTGACCTGATGGGCAATCTTTTTCCATTAAGATGAAATTTCTACCTGGTTTCTCATTTAATTAAAATATGTGAATGTACAGGTAATAAGATTTACAAAAAAAGAAAACTGTGGATGAGAAGAAGAGACAAGACTTTGTCAGAAGGCACACTTCCTTTAAATTACAAATGGCAATAGTTTCCTGTTGTCCGTTTTGCCCACTAGGTCTCTTGTCACTGCAGCTACCTCTACTGAGTTTTCGAAAGTGTGGATAGTTATGACAATAGACACATCTCCAGCTGTAGGTAACGGAGCAGTTATTGGTGTTGGCACGGTCTTAGAAATTTCCTTTTGACAATAGGCTTGATCTCTTTATAATGGATTGAACTTTAACTGAGTGACTTTCATCCAGACACCCATTTCTTCCCAAGACTAGGAAAGTGAAGAATTGCTCTAAGCATAGGGAAAGGCACGTTGATAATAATATGGCAAGTGTCCCTTTCAGGGTTGTCAAACAAGATGGGTGACAAGGTTATCTTTGTTGGGTCAGAAAGCAGAAATATCTTGACAAGAAAGAGCATTACAGTGCTTTGAGGACTCTGCAACAGGAAGAAGCAGAAGCGTTACCAAATAGCCCTTTTCATGGTGTAGTGAATAAGCTGTCCCTTTGCCTTATTAAATTCCTTCCCAAGTTGTGGACTTCTAAGTCTTTCAGTATGAGCTTGTCTTCAACCATGCTTTTATCTTGGCTAGGTGTTTGTGCTTGACACAGATATAAAATTTCATAAAATGACTCTACAGGTCATTTTTTTTTCAAGCAATATTGTCCGTGTCTTTCCTTACAGATTCCTTTATCAAAGTTTGAGATTTTTGTGCAAAGTTAGCTCTTGCTCCTGTTTTAGTATTAGGCTCCTGGAATCTCATTCTCTCTGTTTACTGTTGGAGAACTCCTTCTTTCACTTTTCTTGTCCAATTCTTCTCAAACACGATAGGTTTCCTAAGGTTGTAGTCCCAAAGCATTCTAAATGGTCAAGAGAGGATTCAACTGCCTCTCCAATCATCCTTTTTCTGTTGTAAAACGTGCACCAGTTAGTGGGCAATTTAGAGCACCCTCAGTTTCCTGTGTATTACAACTTGGAAGTATGTCTTGATGTATATTATTACTGCAAATAATGGACTTGATGTCACTTTCTTGGCTTTCATTCTCTGGGATGACATAGGGAGTCAATAGTTCCTATTAGCTGTAGGTAGTTTTATTTACATCTGTGATATATATATCTATATGTATGTTACTAAAGGTAAGCATCTCGTAAAATAACATTCTTTATGCATGACTAACCTTTCTTGGAAAGAGAGCAAAATAAAAGCCTCAGTCTGCCACACTACCTGTTGCTTTCACATTTTGGATTTGAATCTAACCTGTGCTACCTCTGCTTCTCTCTTACATATAACACTGGAGGACAGAAACTGGGACAAAAGTGTAGAGTTCTGAGAAAGTTAGTGGCAGGCTGAAGAGTTCCAAATGGATACCCTGTTCATGGTATGCTGCATAGCAGGACACTGGTATCAAAAGCTTGTTTGTGGGATAAGTATTTGAAGGGAAGATATCATTACCTGCATTCCTTGAGGTAAAGGAAAGACAGTGCAGCGATACCACTATTGGAGGTGCCCAAAACCTAACAAGTGCAACTGGTTAGACTTAAGCAATCCTTTTCAAAATTGTTTTTATGAAACATATATGGCAATAAAAAGATCTTAGTATTATAGATTTAATATTCATCTTTTGATGTAACAAGTAAATTGTAGTTCAGATAACTCTTGATTGTTCAGTAAAGGTGCTTGTACAGATACATACTCTTAATGAGAGCGAATGTACTTCTGAACTTTTCCTTAAATTTCATATTTTTTTCTTTTTTAAAAAATGATTCTGTGAACAAATGACCATATTTTAGAGACAGCTGAGTATTGGTGAGGTATGATCTTTCCCCATTCTGCTGGTTTTGGCTGGGATAGTGTTAATTTTCTTCATAGTGGCTAGTATGGGGCTATGGTTTGGATTTGCTTTGGAAATAGTGATGAATAACACAGGGATCTTTTCCTTATCACTAAGCAGTGCTTACACAGAGTCAAAGCCTTTTCTGCTTCTCACACCACCCTACCAATGAGTAGGCTGGGGGTGCACAAGGAGCTGGGGGGCAACGCAGCAGGGACAGCTGACTGACTGACCGAAGGGATATTCCATATCATAAGAAGAAGGAAAGGGGAACATTCAAAGTTATAGCATTTATCTTCCCGAGTAATGGTTTTGCGTGATGGAAACCTGCTTTCCTGGAGACAGCTGGACACCTGCCTGCCGAAAGCAAGCAGTGAATTCATTCCTGGTTTTGCTTTGCTTGCATGCTCAGCTTTTGTTTCTCCCATTAAACTGTCTTTTTCTCAACCCATGAGTTTTCTCACTCTTACCCTTCCACTACTCTCTCTCATCCCACTGTGGAAGAGTTAGCGAGTGACTGTGTGGTGCTTAGTTGTCGCCTGGGGTTAAACCGTGACACAGGTTTCCTTACAACACTGACCACAAAGCAGGTGGTCAGAAAGTAGGGACAAAAAATATAGGTCCACATTCCATTTCAAGTTCTAGACTATTCCCCCCCCCCTTGCATTTATATGTGAAATGAAAATGTGGAATGATAATCTGAACTTAAAAGCTTTGAAAACCTGTGTAACTTATTCCATGACTACTGTTGAGCTTTTTTTTTTTTACATCTGCACTTTTAATTTCTTAAATGGAACCTTATCAATCTGTCTTTAAGAACACCTCTAGTAGAAAAATCCAAAGCTCTTACTTATCAAGCCTAATTTCTTAAGTTCTTTATGACATTTACTAGAGGAGATAATTCAATTAAATCATTTTAAAAAAATAAGAAATGTGCCTGGGATGTATGGAATATCAAAACATCTGGTTCTGAGATTTTGCAGTGATTTCTGCAGTGCTTTGAAGGATATCATCTAATGATCTGAATAGTCATTCTCAAAATATTCATTACTTAAATGGTTAGAACCCTTCTTGAAATGTTTTCAGTGCAGGAGTAAAAGTCACAGAAACTCAGGGACAATAGAGAGTTAATCAGGAAGATGAAGCTGATAAAGTGCCAACACCTACACTGTGCCTACTGTGTTGGAAACTTTCAGCCCCTTGTAGTCAACTGTGAACCACTGCCTTGTCACAAGGCAGATTATCTAAAATAGGCCAAGTGAAAAGTGGCCTGAAAAATAATTCTGTCCATAAAGAGACCTCTTTAAGGTATCTGGTTTAGATGTGGGTTTGCAGAGGATGGTTGTTGCCTGAAGGGAGAGGAATCCTACATCTTCAGTTAGGATTCATGCTGATGGGATTCAGTTGGTGAGTAGAGAGAAAGGTAGATAATACACTGTGTGAGTAAAGCATGGTTCAGAACAGTGTGTTATTTTATGCTGTGGTTCAAGACGTTGTAAAAGTGGCAGTGCCTACACACACCAAGATCTGGTGCAACTTGCACTGTGTTGGCGATTGGTGGTTCAGAGGAGGAAGTAAGATGAATTTTATACTGATTTAAAAACCGACTTAGTTGGAAGGGGGACCAGCATAGGCAGAACAAGAGCTTTTTTTGCTGGAGGACGTAATTTTTCAGGTTTACAGAAAAGATAGTTTGGTGTGGTGACATTATTACTGCGGTACCCAAGCAGGTTAGCATATAAGATTAGCGTTCCTGCAGAGAATTCTGACCTAGCTGTCATTCACCCTTCAAGCGAGGTGAGGACAAAGCATTTTAAAGTTGCAAAGAAAGAAAGGGGAAACCCTGTTACAACTCCCAGCTATGCCTTTGGGGAAAGCACTTTTCATTATTTCTTGATGCTTTTTAGGATTTTATACCATGTCATTCACTGTTTTGTGGATAAATATTTAAGTGTATATCCACCATTACTTCTGTCTTCCAAATACTGACTCTTTCAGCAAAGTTCAGAGTATATCTTTATGTCACATTTAAGAAGGAATATTTCCCGCCCACTCCCAAGTGTTTATGAGAGCTCTTGGCTTTAGGGAACCTCAATGGTGCTTTTAGAGCATGAGTTACTTTGTTATATCTATTTTATAACACTGAATAAAATCTCCAGCACAGTTCTCCAGGCTTTTAACCTGCCTGACACTGGTGTGAGTAGGGACTGTACGGTACCTACGCTTAACTGCTGTGCTTGAGTCTTTAAGTTATAAAATAGTTTGTTTGCTTCTGTCAAAGATACAATATTATGACAAATATTGTCAAAGATACAATATTATATCAAATGTAGATATGAAGCTTAGCTTAGGTTCATAATTTAGTACCATTTCTTTTATTATTTATAATCTCATCAAAGGATAGTATATACTAAGTGGGGTAAAGATCATCCCTCCATGATTTAGGTAGTTTAGGTAGGCAGGACGTACTTGTGGCAGCTTGGGTAACAACAGCAAGGTAGTAATAGTAGAGCGACATTAAGCACAGGCTAAACCTGAAAAGCTTTATCCAGCCCATTAAATTATTTTTTTCTTACTATGTTGAATGTTGTACTGCTATAGCCCCATTGTCTTATACGAGTGACAGGTATCCTTTTGAGTATCTCTCTCTCTCTCAGTGTTTATAGGTGTTTAATCATTAGGAATGTATTGAGGAACAAATTAGAACAACCTAGATTATATGGTTGTTGTTACTAAACAAATTCCACTGATTTCCTTAAGACATGCAGCAATTTGAACAAATAACATCATATTCCAAAACAGTGTGTCATTTTCCTACACTTCAGCTACAATGAGATATGAGTTTAAGCAAAAAGAATGGGGAAAGAATGGTGATATGTCCAAGAAAATCATGATATTAATAATGTAGCATATGATCAAGAGAACACAAATACTATCCAATACGTATGCTAGTGATTTGATTGGTGTGAGTGAAGTGCATATTTCAAGTTTTCATATTTGCATGTCCTGTCACTTTATGTTCAGAGATTTTGATAGTAAATAAAGCTGCAGCAAAATTTAATACGAATGTAAATCTGGATATGGCAGCTTTGCAGTGATTTTGAAAAGCAAAGTTCTTAAGATAGTGCTTCCCAAATTAACATTTATAACCAAAGAGGTTTTGTGCACAAATTCTAAATTTCTGTTAAGGGACAGCCATATAGTTAATACACTTAATTTAGCAGAAGTCAGTAATAATCATCTTTAAATCTGTAAATGGTAAAAATGTATAGTGTAAGGCTACTAAGTATCAGAAGAGAGTTCTCTGTCAAGTGTTAATGATAAACCTGCTGCATGTAAAAGCTACAGAAGGACAGTGCCTCTTTAACAGGGACTACTATTTGTGCTTCGTGGAGCTTTGCCGTATTAGTAAAGCAGCATGAAAGAGTTGATTTTCATTTTATGTTGTGCTTCTGAGGCATTAACATGATGTTCTAACACTTGTAAATGAATACAGCTCTTGCCTAATCTGTCATTTTAATGCCTTATAGATTTGATTTCACTCTGTGTTGTACCAGATTCTCAATAATAATAATCAACTGTTTTGTTGTTCTCTTGCAGAAATTAAATTTCTGTAGTGAGTGTGCAACTAATAAAAGATGTTGCTTGAGGAAACAAAAAATAAATATGATGAATCATAAAAGTTGTATGTAGGGGGTTGCTCATATATGAAAGACAATTACCGAACCAGTGGTAAATTCATCTGATTCTCATATTGTCAACAGCTTAATAACTCTCACAAATGGTTTAACTGTAGTAGCTTTGTCCATATTGCTGTCTGTAATCACAAATGTGAACTCCGTAGACACTGAAGTATATAAGATCTGTGTGTGTGTATATATATATTTAGTATTTTAAAAGGCTGTTGACATTATCATGCTACGATCTTTTCTGAAGCTGAGAAACTCTACTGTATTAACTTTGCCACTTCTGTAACTCTCACCATTTTTTGCCAAGTGGTAAAGTTAGCCAACTGGTAAAGCACCATAGTGGGAATTTCAGTAGTCGGGTTAGCGGAGAAGGTTTCAGTGCGTTGGTTGAACAGTCACCCTCATGTAGAGTACAAGAATGCAGTGTTTTTAACAGTTATCTAGCAGACAGCCCTAGCTGGCTAAATACTCAGAAGTTTATTTGTAGACATTTTTAAACATGACTTCCATGAATATTCAATATAGGCTAACCTTTGGCTTCACCCCTGAAAAAAGCAGAGACAAAGAAAAGCGGGATAAAAAAGTTCTCATACAGATTCATGCCTCTGAGATGATTCTCTTGGATTTTGTTGAGGTCTCCTTATTCTTTAGGAAACACAGTTCAGTAGAAAATAATCTGTTTGACTGTAGGGGGGTATATAGATCAGATTTTGGAATCAAACAGCTGTAATATCAGGTACAATTTACTGCCTGACATCCACTGTTTTCTCCCTGAGGGATTAGAAACACGGGTGAAAGGTAACTATACCATCAACTTCATATTTTAAATCCTTCCTTTCTTAATGTGAGTGGCTATGAACAGAATAAGGCAACAGGGAAACCAGGCTTTTAACCTGCATAATATGTGTATAAAAGAGAACACTTACTTGTTGGTGTACCTGCTACTAGTGTCACCTCATCTTTTGGCTCCTACTTGGCAATGTGGTGGCTAGTTTTACTTTCAAGTAGTCAAGAGTACTGTAATTTCTTCTCTTCGCTGAAGCACATGCAAAAGGATACAAATGATCTTTCATTGGAGATCAGGGGAGTTGATAAGGATATATAAGGCTCAGTTTTGCTTCAAACAGTGCCCATCAGGCGTCAGAATGAAATAACAAAAGTTCCCAAACAGCTCTCTTTTATTTTCACAGGAACCACTGGATACCCAGCACTTTAAAAAACTTTTTTTTGCCCACAAAAGGAGCTTGAGCTCCTCAAAATAAATATCTGCTGAGATTGAGTACCTCTGGGGATGTGAGCTATCAGCTTCAATCTTACCTGTGATACTGCAGCAAGGAGGATCATTAAGCAGAGAATCATTCCAAAACCGTTTATATTTCTATTGCCAATTTCTATTTGAACCCAAATCCAGTGTTCTTGATGAAGATAGAGCTACCCAGGGAAACAACTTCTTCTGTACTGTAATACAGAGTATGGACTTGTGTCTGTAAGTGTCACCACCATGTAGCCTTATCCTGTCTCTTAGCAATCCTAACAGTAGCTGCAGATAGTTTGTTTGCACTTTTTCTTGGTTCTTGATCAGACTTTCCTAGGAAACACAAGGAAAAAAATCTGGAGATTGTATTGTCTCATGGAAAAGATCGTATTTGTTGACGATTTTGAATTTGGATACAAATAGGGAAACAGTTTACAGAAATTACATAATTTTTAGTTCAGTGCTAAATGACATATGATGCCATTATATTTATTGCTTTATGTTGGTACAGACCTAGTGCTGCATGTAGGTATGCCTGCCCAAAGGAGAGGCGTAGGCCAAAGCACCTAAAGGATGAGCCCAGATGAAAAAATCAGAGTTGACAGTGTGAAGTGATGGAAAATTTGTAACCACCAGAGAACACATCTGCTTCATAAAATAGGATAATTCAGGCTGGGAGGGACCTCAGAGGTCTATAATCCAACGTCCTGCCTAAAGCAAGATCATCTCTTAGATCAGACTAGGTTGCTCAGAGATTTGTTATGTTGGATCTTGAGAAGCTCCAAGGATGGAGCCTGCACAGCCTCTCTGGGCAACCTGTTCTGCTGCTTGACATTGTTATGAGCAAAATGTCTTGAGTGCATAATGGAAGCAGTGTATGCTGGATAGTACAGGACTGTTGGGTTTTAGTTATTTTTAACAAGCTTGGATGTAAACGGTGGCTCTAAAATCAGGCACTGGTTCTTGTGAGAGGCAGCACGGCCTGGCTGAGTGGACAGAGCATGGGTCTGGGAGCCAGGAACACCCTGTGTTTTCATTTGATTTTTGTCTATAACTTGCTGAGTGCCTTCCAGCAAGTCACTTTTACCCCTCTATCTCCATTTCTCTATTTATAAAATGGGGATAATAATACTTACCTACCCTACAGGGTGTTGTGTGGATTAATTAGTTGTTGGTACAGCACTTAAAAGATGTAAATAGCCATATAAATGCTGGATATTATCATTATAATGAGAAGCACACAGCACTGTAAGAAAAGAAATGGTCTCAAAATAGGTTGCGTGTGCCATTATGACCCCCCACAAGCATAGCTTCTGGGGTTTATTTGAAACATCAGCAAGCATCAGACTTCCAGATCCATAGTTTGATGCTCCATTATAGCAGTTAACTTTTTTTTTTTTTCCCTTCCCAGTTATTTTTTATAGTCAATGCAAGTTAGAAAAACAAGCCCAGGTAAACATATGTAGTGGTCCTGCTTGAATAAGCACTTACTTTTATGATGTTTATGTTAAATATATAAGGATCATTAGGAGGACAAGGTGACACAGTCAGTTATTTTGATAGCCCTGAGGCATTTCACCACTGACACCTGGTTTTGAATTCCTATTGGAAATGACCCAAATTACCATAAAAGTACAAAGTTTGTGTACCTAAAACTCAAATTCTAGAAAGCATTCAAAACCAGAGAAGACAGTGATAGTGATCTGCACTTTGAAAAAATTTTCTTAATTTTATTGTGTAATTTTGGAACTAATCTGAAAAAGGGAAAAACAACCCAGGAGGGCTTGTCAGGGTTACTGTGTCATACCAGAGTCACTGGTGCCAACAACCAGAGCTCTAGTAAGTGATCTCAGCAAGTCTAGTACAGAAGCTCTGGTGCTAGGAATGTTAAAATGCCCACCCAAGAGTAAAAATTCTGTCTTTATAACTCATCGTACAAAGTAGGACTCTTACCATTGTCATCGAAGTCACTGGGTCAGATCTGATTTCTTTTTTTCCCCCTGTATGAAATAGAAAAAAAAATGCTGTTCATAGATTTCTGTTTAATAGTGTTTGCCAGACAAAGTAGAATTTTCACAGCACAAGTTCTATAGCTCAAGAGTCCTATTCACTCAGCATTTATTTCATAGGTCTTTTATCCACCTTTTCTGGCTTAAAAAAAAAAAAAATAAAGAGAAAAACCAGGGAATTTACCCACTTAAAAGTAAGCTTTGCATCAAAACTGTCTTCTGGGTTGTTTTTTATTTTTTTTTTTTTTTGGTAGTGTTAATGAAATCTCAAGAAGACATTCATAATGATCTTCAGACACGGAATACATAAAATGAATATTAACAGCTAAAAAAAGAGAAGTATTTCCTATTCCAGCAGAAAATATATACTTGCCTTTCAGTAAATATGGATCCCATCAGGTAATATTTTATAGAGAAGTGTGATCTAGTGGTATGAACATAGGTTTGAGAGCTAAAACTATATGCCTTCTAATTCTATGTATAACACTGAGTTTGTCTATGTCTCTGGGCAAATCACTCACCTCTCCATCTGAATTCTCTATACGTAGCATGGAGGCATTTTTTTGTACAGTACATCATGCAGTTGCTATAAGGTGTTGAGTTAGTTATATCCGTAAAGATTCTGGAGGAGGAGAAATTGGATATTTGGTGAACAGTGGATCAAGTTTTGTCATAGAATGTTTCGTTAAGACTTCAGGTGGTGTTTGTGTAACTGTTCAATGCCTGAATCTCCACAACCAACCTGGAAAAATTAAGGATGATGTTTTTTCATAGTTCTTATGTAATACTTCTCTTCTTTACAATTGTAGATGAAGAGGGAAATTCAGAGTAGGACCAGCTTTGAAATTCCCATGTAGAATAAGAACTGTCATTAAAATTCAGCTAGTTTTAGCCAAGCTAGGATAAAGTCAACACTTAAAATATTTTTATTTCATGTTAACTGTTTAGATAAATGAATTTTAATTTGTATATTCTCATTGACAAGTATCACTACATTTTACAGAGTTACAAACCAGATGGTGTGCAATGTTCAGTTCACTTTGTCAGGGAACATTCATGCCATTTACAAACCATCATATATACTGGCATCAGCTCCATTTGCCATGAAATATAGTGCTGGTAGCTGGCTATATAGAGGGTTTAGCGAGAGAAAAAAAATACAGAGAGGCTTTCCTCAGATCACCTAAAGCTGGGTTGGAAACAGTTATTGTCATCCTCTAGTTGTATTTAATATGAAGTATTTCAGGAAAAGAAAGTTTCCCATGCTGAACACATTATTTTTGATACCCCTTCCATGGGATGTAAGAGCACATGCTGCTCAGAGTTGCTGCTGCTGTGGGAGGTGCAGTCTCCTTCTCTTCTCTGATAAATCTGTGCCTGAGAAAATGTGTGTATTTTACTCTTATATATGCTTGCTAGCTGTGTAAATGTCTAATGTTTTTAGCTTAGCTATATTGTTAGCAGGGATTTCTTGCGGCAGAAAGTCCTATAGTCTATTTGTTCACTGTGAAAATATGTTATCTGTTTTGAATTTGCTACTGTCTGGTTTAATTAATTACATAATTAAGTTATTGAACAAAACAGGCTGAAAAGATTATGTTTTTTCTGCATGTTTTTAGGTGGTTTTGCCATGACTTACCAACACATGAGAATTAATACCCTAGCAGTGCACTGCTTCATTATGCAATTCGGTAGAACTAGACAGCACAGAGGATCACATTATCCCTCTGCTACAATTTCTGCCTGCAAACAGTTTTGGATTCCTATGAAAAAAGAAAGTTTAGTTTTTCAGTGCTCTGAGTTATGTTCTCTTTGTATTTAAAAAGAAGAACCTTGCAAATGTTATTCTGGCTTGTTATTATTACCTACATATGTTGATAATTATAGAATAATGATGTGTATGGGGAGTTCTGATGAAGGGTATGGAGGAAGATGATTGAAGGCACTTACAGATGGAAGTCACAGATTCCTCTTCTATGGTGACAGTTTCCAAGCTCTATATGGCAGATTTTTCTCTGGCCTAATATGTAGTTTATCATATTTCTCTCACTTGTTCTGACTGATTTATCTTTGCTTCGAGTTCTTTTTCTAAGAATGCTTACAGCACCCAGCAATGAATAAATGTAAATGATTATTTATGGTTTGCGGAAAATGACTCAGTATTTTCGTTAATTCATTATGGTGATGAGAGTATTTCTGTAGTGTACAAATATTTTTTCAAAACATTTTGCATGGTGTATAAACTATTCTATTGGCCACTAAGTTGCATTTAAAAGAGCAGGGGTATTGTTTTCAGTTGGACCTGTGGAAACTGTGCATTTTGGGGTGCATATTACAGCCATGTGGATTTGGGGCTTTGCATGGTTTTCTACTGTTTGTTATCAATTTGTTGTTTGGCGGGGGGGGGTGTTTTGCTTTTTTGGGGGTTGGTTTTTTTTTTTTTGGTGGTTGTTTTTGTTGTTGTTTAGGTAGGGACAAGACCCAAAATTTGAAACAAACTTGTGGAAGACATGCAAACCTACTGGCATATATATTGAAACTAGAAAGAAAAATGCTTCTGCAGACCCTTGTGAAGCAATATTGCTTAATTAACCCTACTTAAGCCCTACCTTGTGAAAAGGTTAATGGGATTTTTAATGACCTTGAGTGGTCAAGGCCTCAATTTTACATTTCTTCTGAAAGCAAATGGAAAATAGAACAAGAAAGCTGTTCAAACTACTGTGAATCTGGAAAAAAATTGGTTTACAGCAACAGTTCAGGTCATTTCCTATTTTATTTGAAATGGTTTACCCATTCCTTACCTTGGATCCACTGACATCTCCATGGATGTTTGATGCAACACTGAGTTGCTGCTTTCAGGATCTGGGCGTAGACTGCAGTTTCGCTTGCTTGCAGGGTGGAGAAGGACACGTTGTCCTGCAGGGACCTTGTGCACAAAGATGAACATAAAGAGCCATAATGGCGGTGCTGGTTTTGTAGCATATTATACCCTCACCCCAGCCCCTTCCCTGGCAACCTCAGTGTTGCACGGACCATAAAGTGTGCATCATTCTTTCCTCTAGAGATAAGTGCTTTATCACTGCTCTTCCTCTTCCTGACTTCACAGGTACAGGCTGCCTTTTCTTTGAAAAACAGCCAAACTGGTCCATATCCCATTAAATTCATACCACAGTTGTTCTCAACTTGTTTTCATTTCTGAAGTCTGCTGCTTCTGTTTAAGACCCGAGGAACAGTGTGTCTGCTTTCTAACTCAGGGAACGGTTAGTCTACTTTCTCCAACTATACTCATTGTTCTTAGGAAAGTCTTGTATTGACCGTGTCCCTAGCATTTTGGGTCCAGTTGCAACCTGTTTAACAGAGAGAGCTCTTTCACTCAGTCTGATTTTTGCATCAGCCTGATCACACTGCACTTGCATTTGCTTTGAAATTCTCTAGGGACTTTGCTCTTTTGGGTGGCCCTGATGTTGTTCTGCATACTCAATTCTTCAATATAATTTTATTCAAAAAATAAGTTGTTATTTTTACAGATAAGTGCCTTGTTGTTAAGGTGTAATATTGACGAATCTATTTTTTAAACACTACTGTTACTACTAATAATTGTATTTCCATTTCCATTATGTTGTTTGTCTGTATGTTTCAAAATGGTTTTCAGACCTTATTAAGAAATTAAATCTGAAGAATGGCTTTGGTGAGGTAGACAAAGAGCAATAAGAAATTTAGCATTTATTTTTTAGGCAAGGTCTCTCTGACTGTTCTCATCTGAGCTGTGCTGAAGCCATATATGGAGATAAAGATGTTCAAGACAATGTAAATTAAATAGTCTTTCAGCTCAAATAGGTGACCACTCATAGGTGACCACTACTTTTTCCATGATATAAAACCCAAGTTCTTTCTAAGTGCCTGCAAAAGTGCCCATAATTAATTTATATTTTGCTATTTGTTTTCAGTAACTCACGTCAGGTAATTTTCTCACATTTACTTGAAAAGGCACTTGAGCTACAGGTTGGTTTGGGGTACAAATTTCTGGGTATTTTGACTATGAAAGGGCAGTGATTATGCATCTATGTGGAACATATCATGAATTAGGTAAGCTATAGTAGCATTACTGGCCTTTACTCTTTGTGAGCTGGCTTTCAGAGAGTGATACAAGTGTTCTGCCTGGTAGAAAACATACACACCCATACACACATACTAATCAGTGCACTATAGGAATTAGTTAATGAGAGAGAGATTGCCTGTGAACAGTCAATACAGCAATGCATTCATCCACAGGGTCACAAATGTGCATTCTTTGAATTTATCTAGTGTGATATATAGCAAAGCACTTAAGGCACTACAGATGAAGCTATTAATTGCGTAAAAAACCTCTCTATAATTAGGTTTGGAATGTAACTGTAATCTCTAGGATCAATGGTTTCTGACACTCGTCAAGTGGCAGGAGGGCAAAACCTTTTATAACCCTGATGACCACTTGTGTGTATGTCACATCCTTGTAACACAGAAGAGTGGACTTCAGAGGCTGGAGAGTGGAAATAAGATGCTGTAAAATTTGTTTTGTTTCTGTGGGCCAATTTGCGTGGTGGTTTAATTGTTAGAAATTGCTTTGAAACCAAAGAATCTACTCCAGAGCTGATTTTTGCATTATACTTATATGCTTGGCACTGGCAAGGGAGCAAAAGAATTAAGTTTCTTTTCAGAAGTACATGGCATGAATTTTGACCCTTGCTGCTTTGTGGAGGGTGAGCATCATTCTGAAAGGGTGCATTACCTCTAGCTAGTGATCATATATAAATGGAGGAGACTGTACAATTACTTTATATAATTCACATTCAGGCAAATTAAAAATGGCCACAGTCCATTGTTCTGAAACCACTCATTACATCTTCAGGTTTTGAAAATGAAACTCTGTTCAGAAAATCCTTTCTTTCTGCATTAACATAGCTGACAGAGAATCTCTCTCTACTACCTGTGGTAGTATATATCTCTGTGTGTGTGTATATATATATATCTTTGGGTGTATGCATATCCACATACATGTTTTTCTGCATACTTTGCGTGTGTGTATATGTTCTCACACTCAGGAATAGCTGTTTAGACATACAAACACTGCGCGCAGAATGCAGCAGTACATTTGTGGTGCTTACTGAATGCAGATAAGTATGTACACAATTTCTGTAAATTACGTGTATGCTGTATCTATACAGAAAGGTACTGTAACCTAAGACTTTATTAAATTAGAAGGAACATTTAAAAATTGGTTAGCCTAAATTGTGTATCACTTCAACTTATTTAGCAGCTTCCCACAAATTAAGTCTTCCTGTCTCCCCAAAAACACCCCTAGGATCAGTTCTCTAATGTACTGTTCTGCCATCAAATCTGTATAAACAAGTATAAATGTTTTAAAAGTAAAGAATACTAATCAAGAGACAGAAGACACACTGCCTAATAAATCTTGCCTTCAATTTATTTGTCTAGTATTACAAAGGCAGAGGAGATATCAATTAATATAGGCAAAGAGGACCCATAATTTATAATTAACTGGCAAGTGGTTTGTAACAAACAGCAGCACTGAATCTAATAGCCAGTAGAAAAATAACTAGTGTTGATTTGTCCCTCGGCAAATTAATAGAGTGCTTATCAATGACAGGGTTACATAAAACTGCTAAATAAATAATCATCAGTGAGTTAGAGTGAAGCAGATCTTTAACAAGCTTAATCTGAACCTCTTGACATCTGTAGACTATGAAGAGATTAAATGCTAAGAAAGAGAAGATAGACTATACACATCATAAGCATGCTCAGTAGCTGTGCAAGATCATGTTCTTAGGTAATGAGAAATAAGGAAACATTTTTATTACAAAATTGCATTGAAAAATGATTTTCATTATAATTAGACTGAAAATTATAAAAGGTGTATTAAAGAAATGCTGAATTGGAATTAACCAGATGAGAATAGTACTACAGCTCTAAGTAAATGAAAACACATCAGTGGAGTCAGTTTTGATATATTTTTAGTTCAAGGTTCTTTTCTTGGTTTTATTACTCACTTTTGTCCACTTCTGGTTTCTATGTCACTTTTGCTGATATTCCCTGGTAGCTCTCTTAAATCATTGCAACAGGTAAGCAATGCACCTGATTTTCAGAATGTGTCTTATTTATTAGCCTGGATATATACGTATATTGGATATAATTTCTAGACATGTTTTACTTTTTATAAAGACTTTTTGTGCATTAAGTCGATGTATGAAGGTCCCTCCAGTCCTTGCTTAATGACAATGAGTTAATTTTATCCTGGAAAACTTGCAGTTCTTAGAAGGCCCAGCTGAGGCCACGCTAGGGAATCTTAGAAGGATTTGTAGCCAAGTGGAGATGTACAGAAATATTCTTCCCAATCAAGAGGAGAGCAGAGATTGTTTTCCATTGCGCTTGTGGCACAGAGACAGGAGATACAATGCAGATCCCACAGGGTTACCAGTAGCAAATTGCAAGACTGTTGGTAATCATTTATGGATCTGTCTCCTTTACAGTTTTTTTGGCATTAAAGAGGAAAGGGCCTGTCCTCTCTGAAACAGCTATGAATTAGATATATAGCATGGCCCTCCAGGGAATGAATTACTTTTAATTTTTCTTTGAGTCCTGTATCCTTTTTCCAGCTTTGAGAATAAACATTTCATGGAAGTGAGACTACCATGTCTTTGGGACAGTGAGGGAACGTGCAAGCAAAAGCAGAGCTGAGTGATGTTGTCAGAAAGCTTAGTTGGAACTTAGAGAATTTTAATCTGGAGCAGAATCTGACCTGAGTTGAAGAGCTGAAAGTTCTTCTTCGCTTTTGTGTATGAAAGGAAAGCTGCCCTGACATAGGCTGGCAGTCTCTGGTGAAGAGTATCCTTTTGGGAGCTCATATGTTCTGGTCCATCCCTTTTAATCCTCCTCATCCTAAAGGAGCAAAATGACTCCTAGTGTATTACTACTCATTCAAGGCAGTTTTTCTTCTAATCTTTTCAAACATGATAACAAGGCAGTCCAGGCACCAGAGATAAGTAGTTTGACGGGTCTGAATTACCTAGGTAATGAATAGGGACTAATTATGTGTCTGTACAGGAAATCTTTCTGGTGAGGAGACTAATTTCAACTTCCTCTAGCTTCATGGTTGGGTGGTGGGGTATTTTTTTTGGAGGGGGTGGATGGGTATTTGTTTGGATTAGACTGTGGCGTTTCTCAAACCTCTCTATCATTGCTAGCAAAAAACATTATTAGCAAGAGATATGTTATCTTATATCCAGCCTCTCTTTTGCCCCTTTTCTAGACTCTTCTCCCTATAAAGGTTGGGAAGGAGGGATTTTTTAGAACTCACATGGAACAAAGTTTTCTTTCTTAGTGGATGTCTGTAGAAACTGCAGTCATGAGAGAGAAGCCCCATACTAATAATGCTTCACTAGTTTAGGATTTTTTGTATATTGCTTTCCAATTTTTATTCAGAGATTGAGTTACCACTTCAAAAGAACAGAGTGGAACCTCAGTTTCATGTTTTTGTTGTTGTTGTTTTTGTTTTGTTTTTTTTTTTTTACTTTATATCTTTAAATCAAGCTTCTCTATGGTGGACCATGCTGTCTAGTACCCTGCTACAGTGATGGATCAGTATTGCTCAATAATAAATATTTAAGTCTATTTAAAAGCAAGTAACTGCCTGTTGCTCTGGGCTTAGAAACATCTGAACTAAGTGCTGAACACATCCACCTCTCCTTAGGTCTGTGCAAACTAAATGATATCTCTAGGATGGCATGCTGTGTATACTGTTGTTTTTATGTCTGTGTATCACTGTGATTTGTTACCCTTTGCTATTTTTAACAGGTTGTTTCTAAAATTAGTAAAATCATCCTCCCCCTACTCAAACTGCAAGGAGTTGCCTGATTGCACACAACTATATAAATCATATGGGCTTAAGTAAGGAACTAACAAACGGAACACTGTGGATTTCTGTTGTGTAATATCATGACATTGCACTATTATAGAGCAGAATGTGTCTTATCTATTTATGGATCTTCATTCATCCTACATCAGGTGGACCTAGAGACTGATAAACATTTCTTTTCTCAGTAGCCTTTGTTTCACGTCACATCTGTGATGTCCAGATGGCTCCTTACACAGGGTGTGTGTGTTGTTGCAATCCACCTCTACGTTTGCTCCATAGAGACTATTTCAGGAACAGTTTTCTGTCCCAGAGAACACCTTTCACAGGCACATATCATGAACCAAAGTACAAGCTTTTGCAAGGTTAGGAGGAATGTTGTGATTATGAGATGCTGCTGTTCTGCAGTATGTCAAGTTGAGCTGAGACAGTTAATGCACTGGAAAGGAAAGGTTACTTTTTGCATTGGGGTAACAGGTAGATGATGGTATGGAGCAGATTCTGTGGAAAAGAGGATGTTAACTATGTGAAAAATATTACTTTGAGTCGGTAAGTGTCTGTGGAGAAATGAGCAAGGAGATGAGGTAGGTGGTGTACTGTGTTTCTCTTGGCACACGTGTAATGACTGCCCCAAAATTCAAGGGTTGATTTTTATGTTTTTTTGGGGGGTGACTGGTTTTATGGTTCTAGGTTGTTTTTTTTTTTTTTTTGTTTTGGTGTGGTTTGGTTTAGTGGGGATTTTTTTTGTTTGTTTCATTGGTTTGCTTTCTTAAATAAAGAAAATGTGATATGCCACACGTTGCTGTCAATACCATGGTAGGATCGCCATGTCTAGGATGCTTTCAGGTAGGTAACAGGGCACTCATCAAAACCAAGCTGATGCAAGTATGAATACTCCCAAGAATGAGACTCTTTATACTGAAAAAATGCTGAAGGCTGAAAAGGGGCTAATTTATTTAAATTATCTGTATACATGTCAAGCCCCATAGTTTCCAGAGAAAGCTGACAATTGTGAGTTAAAGAATGCTTTTCTTAAATTTAACAACAAAAACCTAACAGGGAAAGTTATACCAGAAATCCTGAGCAACTGAGACGATAATCATCTGTAGTGATGCAGATGTACAGAAATACAGTTTTCTGCTATTAAGCTTTTAAATGTCAGTAAATGGCAGTTTAGTACATCATTTGCTAATAATGATTAAATTTCTCATTAAAATGTTTCCTTCATTATTCTTCAGGTAGAAATGTGTAATTCAATGATTGTTACATCAATTATACTTAAAAAGCTCATTAAAATACTGAAATATTATCTCTCGTAGCCAGAGTACTTTAAGAGTACTGTACTAATTACAAACAGAATAAACCCTTGTAATATCACCATTTGAATTGATGCCTTATAAATTCTTAATGCAAAGCTAACATATAAAGTGTAAATCAAATATATAGATCCAATAAAACAAAACCTTTTTAATCTTGTTTTACCTTCAAAAGAATTCTGATTATTGTAATTAAATAATGCATGATATAATAAAGATCTAGAATGTGTGATTATTTCATTGGCAATTGAATATTGGTGCTTTTTATTTATGCAAGCAATTTATCACAGACAATATGCATCAGCGTTAAAATATTGATACAATTACACCTATCCTGCTGAACCAATAAAAAAACCTGTGACATGAGACTCTGCTGATGATACAAGGATGGTTTGAAATCCTTGTTAAATTTTAATATTCTGATGTGCTGCATTATGCTAATTCTGGTATGGAATAATATCTCCAATATCTAATGTTCTGCCTTTTATTTCTGTGAGATTACAAATCCAGCTTCACGTAGCATGGTTAACAAGAACTTCTTTTATTGCTGCTCTGTTGGTCATTCCTAGGAAGAAACATTAAAAGACAGCTTTGATTTTTCACTTTTTAAAGTCCTTATTTTGCTATGAATACAATTTTTTAATTTTGCTGCTGCTATATCCTGTTATCCTTTCTAAGATTCTTGCAAAGGCTTCTGGACCAAGTCAGGAATAACTTGCCTGTGGTCAGTGGATTTAGTAAGACTGATTTCAAAGCAAATGCATCTCAATTATTGTCCCGCTTTTTTTCAGGGTAGCATCATGACGTCAAGGTAAAATATAACAGGAATGATCAGCTTCTTTCAGTTGGAACAGCAATTCAGGTCAGACATGAACTGTGAAATTGGGCAAAATTTCCATATCTTTTATCTTAATAAAACTGGTTTCTTTCTAAAGGGACTGTAAAGATCTATTTAATAGGCTAGTAATTATTTTACCAGTTTTATGCAGGTAAAGTGAGGTGCAGAGAACAACATTGTCTGTCTACTGACCTGGTCTCTTGTCAGACAGTTGAAAGGAAATGTATACTTAACAGTCCACAAACAGAGCACCGATGCCCACCTTTATTTGCTCTTTCAGCCAAGGCAGCTGAAAGTGAAGAGTATTATTTCCTTGAACAGAATAACACTACTGTACAAGATTAACTTATCCGACCATTCATATACTCTAATTTTTCTGGGGAACATCTCGAGTACATGGTGCATTTTTATAGCACAAAGAAAACAAAGTGGCCTAAACCAAATACTTGCAGCTGTGCTGGCTTTCAAAAAATGCCCTTTGGATATCACTGTTCTTTCAAGTGAGGAAAGAAATTGCAAGCTTCTGAATAAACAGCAGCAGAAAGGTCAGAAAACACCAGCAAAATGTAAGGAATTGTGTAGCTATGGCTGAAAGTAAGTCTCTTGCTGAGGGTCATCCTTGAAAACATTCAGGATTTTCAGAGATTTTCTAATAGTGATCCTTTCACTTCATAAAATTATAAAACCGTAATTGATGTGTCTGATTCACCAAATTGATGAGCACAACATACGAAGTGTCGAACACTTGATTCTCTTTATGCTCAATGAAGAGAGAGAACATTTAGTATCTTGCATGATTAGTTGTGTTTTTTCCATAACTCACCAAGAACTTAATAATTTTGTTTTGCTATCTCATGAGAGAATTTTTCTTTTCTTTTTGCTAGCTGTACTTGTTTTTCTTGGTATATACTGCCTGATCATCACAAATGTCTCTGCTACATCATATTTATGAGCTCCTGTTTAGTTTAAATGAAAATCAAGCTCTCAGAAGGAATGGTCCATTGACCAAAGGCTGGTATTTCAAGGCCGAAATTTAGTTCAGACAAACATACACAATATGGGTAAAGAGGAAAGTTTTAATACCTGCTTTTTTTTTTTTTTAACATAAAATGAAAAGCTTTACTTAAATACTGGAAAAAAAGAGTGTTTGCTTGCTAATTGATTTTAAGAAATGTATCAGTTTGTAGGCATATGATAGTGTTTGCTGTTAATTCCCATTTCCCTCACTCCCAGCTTACAGTCAGGGACTATGAAGGGACGACATAATCGCAGTGCTGTCACATGTCTGACAGTCTGAGGACCCAGTGCATCTACCCACTTGCAATTTGTCAGCACTTTAAAGCCATTACTACATGTGCATATTGTGCTTGTATATGTACATATGTAGGAGCAAAAAAGTCCCAAGGAAAAAGCATGCGAATATTTATGCGTTGATAGATAAGAGTATTTTCATTCTTATGTTCATATACATGCCTTGTTTGAAATTCTTTTGCTGATGTCTGGATGGTCTCCTTACTGTAGTTAGTTGGCTGATGGTTGAAAGAAAGGACTTGCTAACATGTAGCTTTGAATCTTTTGTTTTAAAGAAATAAAGAATCTTGGGAATAATTAGCACTGAAAAGTATGTTAACGGTTTACTTGTTAAAGTAGCACCTGTATTGAAAATGTGCACCTTATAATATAGATACTTTTTCTCTATAAAAGTAGCTGATTTAGTCAGAAAGGTGACAGTTAAGACTCGTTGCAGGAGAAATTTTTGCATCTTTGCAGAGTGACTTTTTTTTTTATACTTTACCATAGTGGCTGTCCATCACAGTTGTTATGTATGCAGGCTGAGTGAGCCCGCGGGGGATCCTAGTTATTTACACTCTTTTTCAAGCTTCGAAGCTGTTATAATCATTCGCTGTCAACTTTGTGCTGACACTGAATTTTACTTTGTGTTTTTTATGCTCGGTTTGGGTCTAAAATACTGGCATCCATACCCTACACTGTAATTCTATGGGTGACTGAGTTGACCAGCAATATACAGTATTACTAACAGAGCTTTAGAAACCTGCTGCATATGGAGATTTCAGGATTTGTTGATTGTGGACAGTAAACAAAGTCCCCAGGCTTTATGCTTTTATCCTAGTGGTGGCCCTCAGGAATAAACTGTGTACCATGTTTCATCTCATTGCATTTTCATCTTTAAGAAAATGTAAATATTATTTTCATTTCCCACAAATCTGCAAAGTTAGAGCAGGAAAACTTTTTCATTGCATTTTATATTTTCATACTTTCTTCTTTTCTCCAGGCCTGTGTTTTAAGAAATGCATATTTTTCTGTGATCACCATGCTGAGCATGAAGCTGCAGATAGTAGTGGAGCTGGTAATGGGCTAATACTTCAGATGCAAATTGAAATAATGTGTTGTGTGAAATGTTGGGAATAAATTATCATGATATTGACAAATATATAGGGTTTTTACACCCTTTTAGGTTTAGAAAGGGAAATCTGCATGCCTGTGCTAAAATGCCTTTGGTCTGCAATGCAGTGAATAAATAAACTTATTTCACATGTGCACTAAAACTTTCGTCTATGAACAGGCCCCTTAACCTTATATGGCATCACACTGACTGATTTGTGAGAGAGTGTGTGTGTGTGTGTGTGTGTGTGTGTGTGTGTGTGTGTTTAAAGTGCGGTATTTGTGTCCTTGTTACCAGCTCCTGTATGAAATTTCAGGGGCCCAAAGGGAGTGATCAGAGAAAATGATACGACCCTGTTCTTAACTGGACTTGAAATAAAACTGGTCAAGGAGCTTGTGTGCTTGGTCAATGTAATAAAGTAGACAAATAATTACTGAGCAAATCAAACACACTTACACCTCAGATGATTTTGAAATATTATCTATAATCGGGTACTTCTGTGCTAGGAGGAAAGGTTAATAAAGTAATTTAAAAAAGATTGTGTGGAGTATTACAGAAACAGAAGAGGACTGGTGATCATAATTGTTAATCTCCTGAAACACTGGTCCTCTATTGCACAAGGCATATATTTTAGTACAACTCCTTACTGTTCATTCCACTTATTAGTCTATTATACCTCTTAATTACCTTTTGTAAGAAATCTTATTTTAGCTTTCTTTTTTTTCTTTAATAACAAATAATGCTGATGGAAATATTTCAGAAGAAAAGCTTATTTTAAGGCTTGCCTCCTAGTGATTAAGATTAAAACATTTACAGTAGGTAGATCAATATATATTTGGTAACTGAATAACTAAAAAAACTCAGTTGTGAAATATCACATAAAGTTGTTAGATCATAGAATCACCAGGTTGGAAAAGACCTCTTGGATTATCAAGCCCAACCATTCCAACCATTCCTATCTACCACTAAACCCGTGTCCCTGAGCAAAAAACATATGTCCTTCTC
Organism: Cuculus canorus; assembly: GCF_017976375.1. Classification (NCBI taxonomy): domain Eukaryota; kingdom Metazoa; phylum Chordata; class Aves; order Cuculiformes; family Cuculidae; genus Cuculus; species Cuculus canorus. The sequence goes on from NC_071403.1 coordinate 78,907,583, forward strand.
TACTCTGTTTTCAGTCCTTTTGTGTGTGGATGGAGCCTAGCATAGAATACAACAACAAAGACTGAGTATTTACTTTTTGGTAGCTGAGATTAGTTCCTCTGAACGACATTTGTAGTTCACAGCCTTCCATATAACCAAGACAAGATCTTTTTGAAAGCAAGGAAACAGAGGTATTGGCTTAAGCAGAAGAAAGCCTTTTGTGCAGAAACACCTCATCATAGTTTTAAGCAGTCAGTTGTCTACCTCTTTCCTTTATTCAAATACTGTTAAGTTCCTTATGTAGAGTGTTACTGAATGCAATTGAAATTTATGCAGCCACCATGAAGCACTTGTGCTTGGGCTCACAACGGTTGGTAGGTCAAAGAGCAGTTGGAAAGTTAAAATCATCTTACCCTCATCCAGTGTCAATAAACGGGGCTGCTGTGCCCTTTTCTGAAGGAGATGTTGCAGATTACGATAGCAGCAATTGTGTAAATCTCTCTTTTGGAAAGATGGTGAGTTTTGAAGTGGACATTCGCAATTTTTGCAGGAAAATGTTGTCCTTCGCATAGCATGACAACTTCACTGCTCAGAAAAAAAAGTGCCACTTGTCAATACTGGTAATTCATGACAAGAGGGGGGGGGGAAAAAAAAGGAAAAAAATCCTTCTCTCCACTTGAAAGAATGATTTTTTTTTTTTTATATTTTTTTTTATTGAGTTTGGTAGTGGAAGTGGTTCATCTCACACTGCTTGGGTGTAGTTAATTATATATCCAGATATCTGAATGCTTTCAGTGAGATAAAACCAAAAGTCTTTCAGTGGGCTAGATACATTTCTGGCTGCGTCACCAATGTGTCTGTATTCAGTGGTACTCTTTGACCCCAAATGTCATGTTACATCAGAAGTGGAGGAGGAGGAGTGTAGCACTTGGAAACGTGGAGTCTGCCACAGCTTCTACTGTCTCTCTTGTGTCAATCGCCTCCTCTTGAATGGCTTTTTCCAGAAATACACTGAGAGCTGCTTGCAGCTCCTACAGAATACTTCCCCTGATTTACAGTAGCATGGCTGCTGGTTTGGATAGCAGGAAATGCAAGAAGATGGATATTATGGTAAATATTTATAACAGTGAGTTTATTGCGCATATATTACGGTGGTTTGAATTGAAAAAAATGTTGACTACAAGCAGATACAACTTTGTGAGGGAAACACAAGCTTCCATCTTCAGAGGACACAATCTTGATGATGGCTTGACAAATTATTTCCTCTAATGTATAATTTTGGCTAGTAGCAATTAATGTTGAATAATAATATGGATGTTCCTTGTCTCCTTTAAAAAAATTTACCTGAGTAATTTGGTTCTGGTCAAAGTAGATTCTTTTTTCTTATTTGTAACACAAATATCTGGTTATGTTGTTCAGCTTTTGTCATCTGCAGAATTCTACGTTATTTGGAGTTTTCCTGTAACCTTTTGTAGATATAAGATATATAGGTAGGGAAAGAAACTAGATAACATCTATATGGGCTTCACATAATTAAGGCCAGAGCACAGAGCAATATGACTTTTTTTTTTTTTTTTGGGCAAATGAGGATCCAGAATTTCACGCTATGAATATCTGAGATAAAATACACTGAACAGGTTAGAAAAGTAATATAGTTATAGTAATTACTTTCATCTGGCAAAATATTTCAGTCAGCAATGACTAGCAATAAAGTAAAATTATCACCTTTAGTATACCTATTCCAAAAACAATTCCCTAAAATAAGAAGGGCTTAAAATGTCCACTGGAATATAAAGCATCAGTTTTGAAGGCGTACATGGCTTTACTGTTTCCATGGGCTGTGGTATTCTCAAAGCAATTGACTTGAAATGCAAGGCCTGGTTCCACACAAATGGGAGGGGGAATTACTTCAATTAAGGATGTATAAATAAAGAGAGTGCTACCCACCACTCTGCTGTAGAAATAAAATCTAGGGGTTTTGACTTTTTGGTTTTGTACAAATCACTTACATCCTCCTTTCTTTTTTTTTTTTTTTAAATAAATATAGTGAATGTGAAACACCATTAATCCAGTAGTAATATCATCTGATAGTAGCTAATCCTTTCTTAGGGATGGCTTTGCCTGGTCCTTTGGAATATAGAAATGTGCTTTTACTGTTAGGCATTTTGTTTAAACATCAGACAGTTCTTTATGCTTAATTGTCTTCCTTTCCCCCCTCTATAAAAGACCACCACATAAAATGAATACTGTCTTCAAAGGTATTTCCTTGGGAGTCTTATCACATACTTTAGCCAGTTATTTTGTATTCTAAGGTTATGGATCAAAGGCAGTCCCATGCCTGTGGTTTGGATTTGGCTATCTGCTGTGACAGGATGATGCAGTCATACCAGAAGATCCTAATCTGTCAGAGGAAGTCTATTAAGTTCAAGCCCCTAAGCTGTCCCAGCCAAATCAGTGATACCAAATTTACAGTTGTTTTTGTGATGACCATTCATTTTGGTCAAATGAAGAAATTGCTAGTGTGGTTTTTGTGGCTTCAGGGGTGAAATCTATGAATGTCACGTATCTTTTAGCCTTTGTGCTTTCTCTGAAACATTATCAAGAATGCTCTTGTATAAAAAAATCCAAACAAACCCACAAGAAAACAACCAACCATTTTTACTGCAGCTGTTTCTAAGTCAACTTGATCATAATTGTGCAAAAGAAGCATTAGCTTCTGTAAAAATAATTCTTTTTGTGAATAATAGATAAGGTTGGAAAAAAGCTAGACTGCCCGTAGACAAGTGTGTAGCAGGAAGAAAAAGCTGTCTTGAAATACATCTGGAAAGATTCATTGAGTTTTGGAATGTTAATAAGCACTGTTACAGACCGTGGACCTTGGACTTGTTCTAGAAGTTATGGGCTTGGCTGATTTTGAGATCCAGTAAGTGCAGGAGATCAAACAGAAAAATATTATTTAAGTAGTTATACTGATATAACAGATTTAAATCCAGTTCTTCAGTTTCTGTTTTAATATCCACAGTTGTATATCAAGCTATATATCAGATGGTAAATGTAGAACTTTTTGTGCTGTTTTAGCCATAGAATAAAAAATGTGGGGCAGATGTGGACCGTTTTTGGTGATGTAAAAACAAATTGTTCACTTTGTAGCCTTTTTCTACTCCAAGACATTTTCTATCTCGATGATGTTATTACAGTTTTCCTGCCTTTCTTTTGACAAATTTTAAAGTAAAATTTTGTCCCTGTTGAAGTCGGATTTTGGCCATATACTTCAGTGGGATCAAGTTTATATGGTAGTTATAGTCTCCTATGGCTGGACCTTGCCTAGCAAACTTTCAGCAAGGAAGAGCTGAAATAATTAATCTAGACTGAATCCAGAATGAACTCTTGAATCCAAAGTGTTTTGTTAAATTGTGTTGGAGTTTTCACAAATTCAGTGGGGCTATGCTCAAATGAAAATTTGCAGACCAAACCAAGCAATAAGTGATAATGTGAAATCATTCCCTTCAGTATGCAAAGAGAGATTGCATAGGTAATAGTATAGGCAGCGTATGTCTGTTTCCCTCTGAAATGTCTGTGACGCTTGGCTCATTTCTCAGTTTGTGCTGTTTTACTTCTGGACAGGACTGTTTAGAAAACCTCAGTTGAGAGCATTGTATAAAGGGTGTGGAAAAGAAGAGGGAATCAAAATCTGGTGTTTAAGAATGTGAGTGTGATTATGCCAGGTTGCCCCCAGCTTTATTAGCTCTGTTCTCTTACTGTTTTGTTCAAATTCCCTCCATGTGAGACTCTTACAAATAAGTTCATGTGACTTTCCACTTCTCATTCCTTTTGACCCTGTTTCTCTTTTCTTCTCCTCTCTGTTTGCCAGCTACTATACTTAGGACAGCTAATTCTTCAGGAGGGCCTGTTTCCTCAGGAATGTGAAAAGGCATTTGAAGTCGTGAGCTAATTCACTTGAGTTCCACAACTAGCAGTAACATCTGGATGCAAAATGTGTGAATGGAAAGCTCCTGCGAGAGGAATTGGAGAACAGATATACAATAAGAAAATCCAAATTACTCAGTCTCTTTTCATCATGTTTTTAAAATGTAAGCCATGTTTAAATGAACAGGTTTTGTCCTTAGGATGTTAGCTAGAAAGTTAATCTAGTGTCTTTCTTTCATCATGGTAGGATAAACACGATTTTTTTTTTTTTTGATAGCCGAATTATTTCAGATTGTGGTGCAAACATACAAAAAAAGAGTTTCCTTTTTACTTGTCTTTATACAGAAAAGTATAAGGTGTATCTGTTCTCAGTATCCCAAAATGGATCACTGACTGTGACAGATAGTAACTAGTATACTTTTTTTGTGCAAGAAAACAAAGATTACAAAGATGTAGTTAGGTCCATTTGCTTTTGAAAAAAAAGTATCACAAGGAGAAAAAAAAATTTGCTAATTATAGGAATTTTTGAGCTATTAAAATAAAAGCATTTAATTTAAAAGCTAACCTTATGAAACTTTATTCATGTGACTGCTCCTTTGTTCTCATCAGTAGCTTCATTGGAAACATGAGTTTTAAGACTAATAATGGGCAATGCCAGAACCAAATGTGTAAACTTCCCTAACATGCTGGTCTTGATCGCTGTGTTTGAAAACCACCTTAAATTTATCCACATGCTCAGGAACCTGCAGGATTGTTGCCTCACAGAGCTGCTCCCTTTCTCACGTCCTCATTCAGAGGGATATTAGCATGCATCAAGCTAAGGTGTGAATTTATAGGGCAGTAGCAATACTGTACAAAGTCTCGGTGTAAGACTTATTTGCTTGCACTAAGAACACCTTCACAGGGTATGACAGCAAGTATTTTTGGGATGCATCTACACTGCAGGTGAATTTGTGACTGAAACCTATGTACCTGGCCTGGACTTTCTTTTAACTCCACTGCACTCCAATGGCCTTGCAAACATGTCATCATATGGTACCATGCCAATATTTATCATGCGTGTGTGTTGTACCTTTGGAACGACTTACAGCTCAGCTCAGCGTGCCACAGTTACACTGCTACCAGTTTAAAGCTGGTTAGCAAAAAGCCACCTGCTGCAGTGTAACCTTGTCAATGTGCTTTTGAGATGGATGAGAGCACTGTCTGCACTCAAATGCAATCCTCTCTGGATCCTGAGTAGTCTGGACACTGGTTGCAAAGCAAGTGTAGGTTTATGGTTGAGCTGCAGACTACATCAAAGGAGAAAGGCAAAGTTTTCACCATGCCTTAGTGTGAGCACAAGCACATAAGTGGTTAAGTATAATCTAGGCTGAGCTTGCCCATCCTAGTAGCCTAGACTGTATGGGACCAAAGCTACCAAGTGATGAGTTTGGCAAAGCATCTCTAGAGAATGTCCTCTATCCTAGCTTTGAAACAATGGTACTCTGTAAACTGATATGTTGCTTCTGCATTGGTTACAGAAGAAAATGGAGGTTACACATGGCTTTGTTTGCTGATATATATTAGGTGGAGCTGGTAATGTCACTTCACTTATCTCATGGTATATACAACAGTGAAACATCATGTATAATGAGGATACTGTTGTCAAAGTGAATATGGTAGTATGTGGCAGGAGGAATTAGAAAATGCAGTGTTGAGGTAAGTGAAAGAAACAGGAGGTCAAACCCTGAAATCAAACATGCAGCACATCTTTGTTGGTGTCTTTTTCTTTGGAAAAATTGAATTGTTCTCAAAATTAAAATGGTAAAAACCAAAACTGGTGAGAAAGCTCTAAAATTACATGTATAGGTATTCTACCTAACTGCTTCTGGTCCAAAAATGATCCAGCAACTGGCAAAGAATTATCATTTTGGATTCCAGCAGAATGGGCTGATCCCTCATATTTAATTATTCCAGTCACTTGGATGTGGCAGTTAGAACATGCATGAATGATTGAAACTCAAGTTGCTGTTTTCTACTTTGGAGTCCATTTAGAGCAGTCTGAGGGATGCTGTCACCCCGATTAGCTGGCTATCCTGGAATGAAGAAGTATCTTGTTACTGTACAGATGTTGTGGGTACCTTGGGCAGCCCTTAGAACCTCAACGGAAGTCCTTGCACATTGCATTCAAGAATGAGCACACAAAATAAGTTCACAAAACTTTCTTGTTAGTTGGAATACCCTGTAATATCACCTCTTTCAGATTTCTGCTGCATATTAAAAAAAATAGTTTCTTTTAAAATATTCTATGTATGTATACAAAACTGATTTCAATAATTTTAAACGTGTAGCAATATTGTTGCTTATGGCAGTTGAACAACTTGATGCAGTGATACTAAATATGCTTCAGAGAATGTCAGTCACACAGAGGAGGTGTGTGAGAGAGAGCTCTTCAATAAGGTTTTAGTTATTTCAAGTCAATATTTTCCTGCTAGAATCCCCCCAGCTAAAAAATAAAAAGCCAAGCATCAACCTTGCATTTCAAATATGAACTGGAAACAAAACCAATTTACAATTCACGAGATGAAAATTGTTCTCTTCTGCCATAATTCAATTCACATTTGTTTTATTTGAGAATTCAGGTATTATGACCCTTCTTGCTTACACTTCTGAATATCTTTGTTGCATCCACTGAGACTGAGGTTTCTTTTTTAATTGTAATTATCTTTATTTTTTGGGGTTTCCATTGTAAGTGGAGACTTCCTCTTCCCGACAAGACCTTCCACCTGAGGGCAGCATAGTCATCAACTCTGACTAACTTACTCAATTTTTCCTGTCCCAATCTGGCTTCACTGCAGCTCCAGATCAGGTTTTGTTTTAATCCCCCCTTACATTGTTTGCAGTAGTGAGATATGATCGCTCTAACTTTTCAAACCTTTCAACTTCATTTTACCTGGAACAGCATTCCTTACTTTATGTTACAACATAAAGAATTTACCTCTGTTTTTCTCTGTGCCATTAGTGTATAGCATCTTTCTTTGTCTTATCTTAATGTATTAATGTTAGAAGTAGCATGTGCAGAGCGGAGCCCTAGGAGGGTCTGGATATCAATTATGAAAGTGTATACTTTTAACTTCATGCTATTCCAAATGAAACAGATCCTTTTTTTCCTTCTTTCTGAGATTTCTTCTCTTAAGCTGGTTGCTGACAGTGCAAGAGGTAACACCTTTCAGTAGGTAAAATATGTTGTTATAGAAGGGAAGTATGGCAGGGATGCTGACAACAATTAGCACATGCTACTCATTAACAAACAGAGATTACAACTGAGCCGAAATGGCAGGCTGCCACCAGCGTGATAGTTACGGGGCAGTTTAATTTCTAACGAATGTGAGCGCTGGATTAGTAACAATATTCAACAAAATGCTGCCTGCATTCTCTTATGGCTTTCATTACCAAATTGAAAATCTGTGTAGATTTCTGAAAATTACTTTTAAATGTAGCCAATCTCCTCGACTGCAAGGCTTGATTTGCTGGTGAGGGAGTCCTGCTGTGAGATTTTAATGAAAGATCATAGTGCCCCTCCAAGACCGTCAAAGAGCTATGGGCCCTAAAAGACCTGAAATAATCTGTTTTACTTTTAATGGCAGCCATTTTATATTCATTAAGATCAAAATGCAGTTTTGCAGGCAAATTGCAAAGCTGTTCCACTCACAGCTTGAGAACCTGGAGGCCCTACAGCTTTTTATCTTGTTCATAAGCAAATATGCAGTTAATATCTTTTAATATGCTTTGATGCTTGGTACCTTATGGGTACATTGTACTGGAGGTTAGAGAACTGCATGTTTCTTTGGCAGTGCTAGCAACGAACTGAAGCACAAGTCCTTTTATTTCCATAATGGCAGAAGAAATGAGTCTTTTTTTTTTTTTTTTCTTAATATGAGCTCTGCTCAAATAAATTGTAAAGCACCGTGTAGTATATGTTCAGGGTCTTGTAGAAGGCACATTTTTTTCACTACATTCCATCTGTTGGTGGTTCTTATTATTTAAATTTATACGGCCACATTATTTAAATGTAAACAGCCAAATAAGATAGGATCAAATCATTGGCATCTGGGAACTGTGCTCTTATCCTCTTTGATTGTGAGGTTGTGTGCATTAATAATGGAGTTCTAAACACTGTGATTCCACCTGATATACTGTATGACCTTAACAGTTGTGATTTTATCGGGGGTTTCACTGTATGAGAAAATGAAGGTATTTTGCAGCTCATTTCTGGCAAGGCTAGTTTGCATTATCTTGTGTCCAGAGTAGTTCTGATTTTTGTGTGTGTGTGTATTTTAAATGTGTGTTTTGTTCTTGATTGCTGTATTTTTGGTCATGTTAAAAATCACATTTCCTCAGATTGTTTTTAGTGAATGAACTTCACCTTCACACTATATGCGTTGGTTTAATTGCTTGCTCAGCGTGTCATGTTGTCGTCTCATCATGAGTGGTGTGTTTCCATAGTGGGCAGAATTCTGTTCTGGTCTGAATCTATTACTCAGGATCCGAGATTGCAAGTAGGTTAGTGAAAGTATTTTGAGAATGGGACAGTGGAAAAGGTACTTAAATAAACATCCTCTAAGGATGGAAATATGCAGAAGTTTGCAATAAGCATTTTCTATATCTTACGCATATGGTAGAACTTGACTTTTCTTCTATTTTCCTCTCTCTTTTCCTTTTTTCTGTTGTTATCCAGTAGAAGCTGTAAGAGTGTTGTGCCCTGTTTTCCTCTTTCAGCCAAGAAAAGCCACTGAAGATCACTTAAAAAAAATTGTCAGGACTTTTAAGAAAGCGCTGTCAGCCTCTTTATGGCAGCTAATTCCATTTGTGTTGTCTCAGAAAAAAAAGAAGTGCATTAAGACAGCTTCATCATGAGGGCAGGCTCTCTGTCCCTGGACCCTCCCAACTTTTGTGTATACTTGTGCCCCACAGGTGTATTCTAATATTGTATGACATGTTTACAAGTTCTAACATCTTACTTTTGTACATATCTGCATAGCTTCCTCACAGGGCTAGAGAACTTCAAGCTTTGTATGTCTGGCAAAGATGAGGGAATTTGATAACCTTCTCTCTTTGGGTCTTAGGGTGAGTTGAATGTGTCTGGCCTGCCAAGGCACAATTTAATGGGCTTCTGAAAACACTCAAAAGGCAGACATAAATGTGTGGATGGGCAGCCAGCCAGGGTGACCTGGGGGATGGGGCCAGTCTGATTTTAAGCAGGGTAAGGTCGTGAAGGAATGTTTTAGGACAAAGCTGGCTGGGGGAGTGCTCCAAAAGCCTAATGTTTGACTGGAATGGATTTACAGAGCTTGAACCTGACTCTGTAACTTAAGAGCAAAAGCATTCCCACCTGTCTGGCTTTAAAAGGGATGTAGAAAATGTAAAGAATATATAATTAATTTCAATTACAAGCTTCACATCTTTTGCTTGAATATACACTATCTTTATTTCCTGCAGTGAGTTTAAGATCCAGTGCAAGAACCGTATCTAAAATAAAATAGAAAACAGCTCACTCCTATAAATCTGCTTTTTTTTTTTTTTTTCTCCCAAAGTTTTTGAGCACCTTTAGTGTTTGAGATTCTGACTTTTGGTACTCTTTACA